>NC_064289.1:32604460-32650964 GCF_019186545.1 Solanum stenotomum | reverse complement strand
AATATAAATTCAACATGTAGGTTTCATATGACCCCTATCCAAACGCTTATATATCATTATTGTACTATTTGATTCATGTTTTTGTTTGACTCGATAAATAAAGTCACTTGAATTTTAATTTGTTATGGGAGAAGATAAAGATAAGAACTAAGAAAATTATGCGTTAATTTTGTATTTATTTTTCTATCTATATTATTATATGACTTTAGTCTTAAGATCGGATACGTTACATTTATTTCTTTGTCTTTCTCTATAGTAGACTTCTTTAATTTAATCTTATATGAATTTTTTATTTTTGGAAGTTTGTATTTTTTATTTGGCCTCAAATTAGTCATTTATGACTTCATTAGAATTTTATTACTATTAACTAAAGTTCAAGTTTAGAGTTAGTTGTTTAAAAGAAATACATTTAAACACTAATTAAAATAAGCATTCATTTTGTATTTCATTTCTTGTCCCACTTTTAAATATTTATTTATAACTATTGAATTTTATTATTTATTACACACATGTTTTTATAGAATTATAATTGTTCTAAAGATTTTAAAAAAAAATGTATGGGACACATGACTCAATTCCTACTAAAACTTAAATTTAGAATTTGCAAGAGAACTTTCCTAGCAACCTATCAATTTGGCTAGGCATCTTTTCTAGCTAAAACATAGCTAGGGCATAGCTACGAAATATTTTCCTAGTTAAACTAAAATACTTAAAGAGAGAAAAATTGCGCCAGATTAGATTTCCTTCAAAAAAATTGGCGCCAATTTCGATTTTCCGCCAAAATTTAGCTATAGAATTTGCTTGGAAAGTTCCCAAGCAATGTAATAGCTAGGGATTGTGTGTAGCTAATTCCTAGCTATTATTTGACTGAATTTCTAGATTAAAAAGCTTACTAGGAAACAAGACATTTCTAGCTAAATTCGATGCTAATGTCTTGATTAGCTAGGAATATTAGTTCTCTAGCTAAAATCCATAGCTAATAGCATGTTTTCTTGTAGTGAATATTATGCCTCTTATGTTTATGTTCATGAAGTTTTATCAAAATCGTATACAAGCATGACTTTAAAATAAAATATCCGTTTTAAGCATGTTTTTGCATGGTTATCATATTTAGTACTTAATTGTGCTAACCCCATTCTTCTTCATATTTTTACTACAAGTGTAGGTTCCGGCAAGTGATTTCTTCTCTCTAGTGCAAGTGCTTGGATTGATATTCTTCCAAGATCAACTGGTATGTCCTCATAGATTGAGGACAAATACTTTTTGAAGTTTCTTTTATTTCATGTAATAGACAATGTTAGTCTTTTCGATTGTAAAGGTCCGTGACCCTACTTTAGTTTCAGGATATTGTTTTAGATGACCATGTTAGACTTAGACTTCCGCTGTGTTTTTAAATGATGTTTTGGATTGTTTGGATTTAAAGAAGGTTTAATTCTGTACTATTTCTCCTATCCAATGCAATGAAATCCTATCAAACTTGTATGAGACCCCTTCGAGGTCAAGTACACCGTGTTGCATCCAGGGGCTAGCCTTGGGTCGTGACAAACATGGTATTAGAGTATAATATTTTGGAAATGGTTTTTAGGATTGATGTCTCACAAGCCATGTCTAGTAGAGTCTTGTACATTGTTGTGACTCGCGACACATCTATGAGCGAGAGGCTATCAGACTTTAGAAAGTTGCACTTCTTTCATATTCTTGACGTCGTGCCTTAGAGTTTAGATCTATAATTGTCCTTTTCCTAACCCTTCTCTTGTGTTTATAGGATATGAATACAAGGGCTAACCCAAGAAGGATGGAAGAGGAGATTGTGAATGAGGGAGTTCCTCCCCAAGGTTGTCAAGGTGACCAAGTTCCTCTAGGCAATCAAATTTTGGCGGATCCCCTAGCTATGACCAATGAGAAAGTTAGGTCGGCTCTTTTGATGATGGCTCAAGCTGTGACTACTCAAACTCAAGCCATGACGGCTCAAGCTACTAGGGGTGTTGAGTCTAATGTGAACCCCAATGTGAGTACTATGTCTTCTAGGTTGATAGACTTTGTGAGGATGAATCCTCCAAGATTTCTAGGTTTTAAGGTGGGAGAGGATCCTCAAGAGTTTTTGGATGAATTGTATAAGATTGTCAATGCTATGGGAGTGACTTCTATTGAAAAAATGGAACTTGCCGCCTATCAATTGAAGGATGTTGCCCAAATTTGGTTTACTCAATGGAAGGCCAATAGGCCAGTTGGAGCGGGTCCCATAGAATGAGAGTTGTTTAAGGAAGCATTTCTTGGTAGGTACTTTCCCCATGAGAAGAAGGAGGTTAAGGTAGAGTAGTTTATTAACCTTAGGCAAGGAAACATGAATGAGCAATAGTATTCGTTGAAATTTACCCAATTGTCTAAGTATGCTACTCCCTTGGTGTCTAACCCTAAAGATAAGATGAGTAGGTTTTTTATGAAGATATTCAACCTAGTTGAGGAAGAGTATCGTATGGTGATGTTCCATGATAATATGAACATTTCTAGACTCATGGTGTATGCGTAATCTATTGAGGAGTCCAAAGGAGTTGAAGAGAGGTAGATTCGATGAGCAAGGTCAACCTAGGTTCAAGAAGAGAGCTCCAAACCAAGATTTTTCAAGCACTCCTAAGGTTTACCAAGAGAGAGGTAGTGGACCTCCATTTACTAAACCTACTTGCCACAATTGTGGGAAAAAGCATCATGGGAAGTGCTTAGCCGGTATTAGTAGGTGCTATGTTTGTGGAAAGAATGATCACCAAGTGAAAGATTGTCCTACTCTTACGGCTAGAGGAAGAGAGACCAAACAAGCTTCTCTTGATGGCCCGAATTCTAATGCTCCAAAGAGAAATCGTTTCTATGTGCTTCAAGCTAACAAGGACAAAGGAGCTAATCCGGATGAAGGTACCGGTAAGTGATAGTTCCTTATATTTGTAATGTTTTCATGATTAGCCTAAGTGGGTTTTCTCCTAAGTGGGGGATGGTATGTTGAATAGTAAGGTTGTTGAGAGTTTTGATATCCTTATCTCTTTTCTTCTATTCTTATTCAAGCTTGAGACCAAGAGTTCCTTGTAGCTTGTTTCATGTTTTGGAGTCATGTGTGAATATGTGTTTCCATGGTCTCCGTATATTATACATGTTCTAGTTGAATTCTTGTTTAGATGAGAAAATGAGTTTTCATGAATTATGTTCTTCATGTTAATATACATTTAGTATGAATTGTCTCTATATGCTTCATGAGGTTAAATGTTGAACATGCCTAAATATGCTTTTAAGATAAATTGTATAATGTGCCTAATGATGTTATGATGAGCATGGTATGAGTTGATGAAGGTAATTCCTCTAATGTAATGAAAAAGTTGAAGTTTGATGCATAATGTGTTTGTAGATGTAGTTCCTACCTTCTTGTTTTGCTATGAGTTTTTTTTGATGTGGAGTTGATGTTTCCTCCTAGTTTTGTGCATTTTTTATGATTTTGTAGGCATGACGGGAAGCTAGTCTTGAGTTGTTAACCCTTTAATATGTTTTAAGTGTAATTTGAGGACGAATGTTCCTAAGTTGGGAATAATGTAAGGACCCGTAAAACGTACAGGTGAAACTAGAGCCTAACATGTGTGTGTTTGAGTTGGTGTGAGGTGTAATGGTGTTTAATGTTGTTCCGAGCTTTGGTTGAGGGGTTTAGGGGTAAAACGTCAAGGTACGACTCCCCAAGGACCACCCTAGGAGTCCTTGAGGAGGACCCTTAGTCTAACGCCCAAGATCCTAAAGAACCATGAAAGTCACCAAAAGTTTGGTGACCTACGGGAGGGGACCACGCCACGTAGGTCCATCCACGCCCCGTGGATGGCCTCCATAGGTCAAGCCCCATATTTCCAAGATGCATCCCCATACCATGGACAAACATGACGGTCCAATAGTAGACTCACGGTCCGTGAGTCTAGGGTGTGGTTCATTGCCTGTGTTGCTGTCCAAATCGGCCAAATGGAGGGGAAACTTAGTAAATTCCTCCTTTGGTTAGTTTATTTAATGGACGGTTTTTATTGGTTATTTAATGTATTTTAAGAGTACTATAAGTATTAAACTCTATTTTTCAAGTCATTCTTCAAAATCACAAAATAGAACCCACCTCTCTTCTCAAAAGTTCTCTCTCTAGAAACCTCTATTGGAGGTGAAGACTTCAAGCTTCCAAGGTCAAATAATCAAGTGTTTCAAGGGATTTTCGTGGGATTCTTCCATTAAAGATAAGGTGGTCTTCATCCTTGATTTATTATCTTTCAAGGATCCAATTTCAAAGTGATTTCAAATCTCCAATGTTTACCCAAAAACCCTAGATTTTAATCTATGCATGGGTTCAATTCTAAATGATTTCCAAAGGCTTTATTGCATTGATTTAGGAATGATTTGTTGATTTAAAGATGAATTAAGATAATTTCCTCTTAGAAACCATGTTTTTCCCCAAATTCTTAAGTTGTTATTTGTGGTTTGGATTTGATTGATTATGAAGTATGTGGGTTGTTTATGATGATATGTATATAGAATGTTGAAATTATGTTATTGCTCTTGCACAATTGTATTGATCTAAGGTGTGCGGGTAAATGTGATCCATGACCCTTGAAGGGAAAGTTATGATCAAATTACATATTGAAGTAGAATTGTGCTTGATCTATTGATCCACTTGAAAGGTGGAGGTGTTTACTTACTATGTATATTGTGGTATTGAATTGATGGATATCTTCCTTGTACCTCTATATATGAAGGATCTATATATGATCATAATGTAAAGTATGTATGTGTGATCTAAAGGAAAGTGTGATGATCATGTTTAGAATGTAATTTTGTTATTGATTGAAATCATATTCTCAATTAACACTCATAAATGATGATGATAGAATGTGAAGGGGTTTTTCTATGAATGGTATATCTTGAATGGGTAGGGTTAGGCATCCTTTTCTTGTATAAATGGAAGTAAATTGAATGAATGTATCTTGAATTGGTTGGCTTAGACATCCTCTACTTGTAGAATGAATGTACCTTGACTTAAGGTCTTAATGTATTGAACTGACAGACCTAATATTGGTAGCCTTTCATGAATGAATGAATGAATGAATGGATGATGAAGTAATCTAGGCTAAACCTTGGATCGGTAGACCTAATGTTGGTAGTCTTTCATGAGGAGTCTAGGAACTAATATAATGTCAAAACCTTGAAGCAGTAGACCTAATGTTGTTGGCCCTTTCATATGTGAAATGATGAACCTTATATCGGTATATATAATATTGGTGGCCCTTCTTGGAAAGTCAATGAGCTATTGTTAATGAACTTTGAACTGGTAGACCTAATGTTGGTAGCCCTTTCATGTGTAATGTACTTTTAATCGGTAGGCCTAATGTTGGTGGCTCTCTCAAGTACAACAATGTAATGTGAATGAACTACTATATGGGAATTGAAGCTAAGCACCCAGTGGATATGGTAAAATGGTGACTCTCCAAATGTTTGGTTAGAGTCCAATGGACATCTGTCTTATCCTATAACTATGTGCCCACATAGGTAAAACACACTTAGTTCTACCTTAGGCAAGTAAAACACCTTCATTCGGTGTAGGGTTATATGACACCGGATTCCATGATTTTTCTTTCATGGTCTTTGTCAGTTAATGCCTATATCCATCATGTGAGATGTGCATTATAGTTTCTCGATGAGTTATATGAAGTCTGGGTGGTAGTATAGGATGCTATCCATGCATTGCTCGAGTAGGCTTTGAGAGGGTCATAGTGAGTTCTCGAAGTCTTAATGGCTAATGTATGAATGTGTCCTAAATGAAGTTAATGAATACTGTTGACTCTTATATTCTTAAATGTAAATGATGCATGCTATACTTAGATTGTATTCATTAGTTACTTCCTTGTCATGACTTATTGTATATGACTTGTGCCTTGCCTATGGAGACTTCAAAGGTTTACTTAGTGTAAGTAGTAGTATGGGATGCTACTTGCATATTGCACAAGTATGACTTAGGGTTGTCTTAGGTGATGGTTCTTATGTGATGATATGACCAATGTAATGTTTATGTCTCTTATGTATGAATATTGTATGAAGATGAAAAGGTTGAATGGTAAGTTCACTTTTGGTGACCTTAAGGTGGTACTTTAGTGTGGATGGTTGTATGGGATGCTATCCATACATTGCACAAAGTATAGCTTGAGGATTACATGAGGTGAAGGCTAAATGTGAAGATAAAAGGTTACATGTTGATTATGTTCTAATGTGGTTAAATGACTTGTATGTTGGTTATGTTTGAATATTATGCCTTTTATGTTTATGTTCATGAAGTTTTATCAAAATGACATACAAGCGTGACTTTAAATTAAAATGTCCGCTTTAAGCATGTTTTTGCATCACTATCATACTTAATACTTAATTGTGCTAACCCCATTCTTCTTCATGTTTTTACTACAGGTGTAGGTTCCGGCAAGTGATTGCTTCTCTCTAGTGCAAGTGCTTGGACTGATATTCTTCCAAGATCAAGTGGTATGTCCTCATAGATAGAGGACACATACTTTTAGAAGTTTTATTTTATTTCAGGTAATATACAATGTTAGTCTTTTCGATTGTAAAGGGCCGTGTCCTTACTTTAGTTTCAAGATATTGTTTTAGATGGCCATGTGAGACTTAGACTTCCGCTGTGTTTTTAAATGAAGTTTCGGTTTTTTGGATTTAAATAAGATTTAATTTAGTACTATTTCTCTTATCCAATGCAATGAAATGTTATGAAGCTTGTTTGAGACCCCTCTGGGTAAAGTACGCCGTGTCGCATTTAGAGGCTAGCCTTGGGTCATGATAAACATGGTATCAGAGCATAAGATTTGGGAAATAGTTTTTAGGATTGATGTCTCACAAGCCACGTCTAGTAGAGTCTTGTTCATCGGTGTGAGTCGCGACACATATATGTGCAAGAGGCTATAGGATGTTAGGAAGTTACACTTCTTTCATATTCTTGATATCATGCCTTAGAGTTTAGATCAATTAGTGTCCTTTCCCTAACCCTTCTCTTGTGTTTATAGGATATGAATACAAGGGCTAACCCAAGAAGGATGGAAGAAGAGATTGTGAATGTGGGAGTTCTTCCCCAAGGTCCTCAATGTGACCAAGTTCCTCTAGGCAATCAAGGAAATCAAGTTTCGGTGGATCTGCCGTCTATGACCAATGAAGAAGTTAGGTCGGTTCTTTTGATGATGGCTCAAGCCGTGACTAGTCAAGCTCAAGCCATGATGGCTCAAGCTACTAGGGGTGTTGAGGCTAATGTGAACCCCAATGTGAGTACTTTGGCTTCTAGGTTGAGAGACTTTGTGAGGTTGAATCCTCCGATATTTCTAGGTTCTAAAATGGGAGTGGATCCCCAAGAGTTTTTGGATGAGGTGTATAAGATAGTCAATACTATAACAATGACTTCTATTGAAAAAATGGAACTTGCCGCCTATCAATTGAAGGATGTTGCCCAAATTTGGTTTACTTAATGGAAGGCCAACAACCCGGTTGGAGCGGGTCCCATAGAATGAGAGTTGTTTAAGGAATCATTCCATGGCAAGTACTTTCCCCGTGAGAAGAGGGAGGTTAAGGTAGAGGAGTTTATCAACCTTAGGTAGGAATGTGCAAGAGTACTCCTTGAAATTTACCCAATTTTCTAAGTATGCTCCATCCTTGGTGTCTACCCCTTGAGATGAGATGAGTAGGTTTGTTAAGCGGATATCCAACCTAGTTGAGGAAGAGTGCCATATGGCGATGCTCCATGATGATATGAACATTTCTAGACTCATGGTGTCTGCTCAATCTATTGAGGAGTCCAAAGTCAGAAGGAAGAACATGGAGTTGAAGAGAGGTAGATTCGATGAGCAAGGTCAACCTAGGTTCAAGAAGAGAGCTCCAAACCAATATTTTTCTAGCACTCCTAAGTTTAACCAAGAGAGAGGTAGTGGACCTCCATTTGCTAAACCTAGTTGCCACAATTGTGGGAAGAAGCATCATAGGAAAGGCTTAGCCGGTACTAGTGGGTGCTATTATTATAGAAATAATGATCACCTAGTGAAAGACTATCCTACTCTTACGGCTAGAGAAAGAGAGACCAAACAAGCTTCTTTTGATGGCCTGGATCCTAATGCTCGAAAGAGAAATCGTTTCTATGTTCTTGAAGCTAACAAGGACAAATGAACTAATCCGGATGAAGGTACCAGTAAGTGATAGTTCCTTATAGTTGTGATGTTTTGATTATTAGCCTTAGTGGGTTTTCTCCTAAGTAGGGGATGGTATATTGAATAGTAAGGATGTTAAGAGTTTTGATATCCTTATCTATTTCCTTTTATTCTTATTCAAGCTTGAGACCAAGAGTTCCTTATAGCTAGTTTCATGTTTTGGAGTCATGTGTGAATATGTGTTTCCATGGTCCTCTTATGTTATGCATGTTCTAGTGATTTTTCATGAATTATGTTCCTTATGTTAATGTGCATTTAGTATGAGTTGTCTATATATGCTTCATGAGGTTAATTGTTGAACATGCCTAAAAGTTCTTTTAAGAGAACTTGTATAATGTGCCTAATGATGTTATGATGAGCATGATATGATCCTTGAAGGGAAAGTTATGATCAAATTACATATTGAAGTAGAATTGTGCTTGATCTATTGATCCACTTGAAAGGTGGAGTTGTTTACTTACTATGTATATTGTGGTGTTTAATTGATGGATATCTTTCTTGTACCACTATATATAAAGGATCTATGTATGATCATAATGTAAAGTATGTATGTGTGATCTAAAGGAAAGTATGACGATTGTTTAGAATGTAATTGTGTTGTTGATTGAAAGCATATTCTCATTTAACACTCATGAGTGATGATGATGGAATTTGTAGGGTTTTCTTCTATCAAATGTATATCTTGAATTGGTAGGCTTAGACATTCTTTTCTTGTATAAATGGAAGTAATGTGAATAAATGTATCTTGAATTGGTAAGCTTAGATATCCTCTTCTTGTATAATGAGTGTACCTTGACTTAATGTCTTAATGTCTTGAATTGGTTGACCTAATGTTGGTAGCCTTTCATGAATGAATGAATGAATGGATGATGAAGTATTCTAGGCTAAACCTTGGATCGGTAGACCTAATGTTGGTGGCCTTTCATGAGGAGTCTAGGAACTAATGTAATGTCTAAACCTTGAAGCGGTAGACCTAATGTTGGTGGCCCTTTCATGTGTGAAATGATGAACCTTGTATCGGTAGACCTAATGTTGGTGGCCCTTCTTGGAAAGTCAATGAGCTATCCTTAATGTACCTTGAACCAATAGACCTAATATTGGTGGCCCTTTCATGTGTAGTGTACTTTGGGTCGGTAGGCCTAATGTTGGTGGCCCTCTCAAGTACATCAATGTAATGTGAATGAACTACTCTATGGGAATGCCGAGTGGATATGGTAAGATGGTGACTCTCCCTATGTTAGGTTGGAGTCCAATGAACATCTTTTTTATCCCACAACTATGTGCCCACATAGGTATAACACACTTAGTTCTACCTTAGGCAAGTAGAACCCCTTCCTTCGGCGTAGGGTTATATGACACCGGATTCCATGATTTAGCACTCATGGTCTATGTCGGTTAATGCCAATTCCCATCATGTGAGATGTGCATTATGGTTTCTTGATGAGTTCTATGAAGTGTGGGTGGTAGTATGGGATGCTATCCATGCATTTCACGAGTAGGCTTTGAGAGAGTCATAGTGAGTTCTCTAAGTCTTAATGGCTAATGTATGAATGTGTCCTAAGTGAAGTTAATGAAGAATGTTGACTCTTATATGCTTAAATATAAATGATGCATACTATACTTGGATTGTATTCATGAGTTACTTCCTTATCATGACTTATTTTCTATGAATGTGCCTTGCCTATTGTGATTTCAAAGGAGTACTTAGTGTGAGTAGTAGTATGGGATGCTACTTGCACATTGCACAAGTATGACTTAGGGTTGCCTTAGGTGATGGTCCTTATGTGATGATATGACCTATGTAATGTTTATGTCTCTTATGTATGAGTATTGTATGAAGAAGAAAAGGTTGAATAGTAAGTTCACTTTTGGTGACCTTAAGGTGGTACTTTAGTGTGGATGGAGGTATGAGACGCTATCCATACATTGCACAAAGTATAGCTTGAGGGTTACTTGAGGTGAAGGCTTAATGTGAAGGTAAAGGGTTACATCTTTATTATGTTCTAATGTGGTTAAATGACTTTTATGTTAGTTATGTTTGAATATTATGCCTCTTATGTTTATGTTCATGAAGTTTTATCAAAATGGCATACAAGCATGACTTTCAAATAAAATGTCCGTTTTAAGCATGTTTTTGCATGGTTATCATATTTAGTACTTAATTGTGCTAACCCCATTCTTCTTCATATTTTTACTACAAGTGTAGGTTCCAGCAAATGATTGCTTCTCTCTAGTGCAAGTGCTTGGATTGATATTCTTCCAAGATCAAGTGGTATGTCCTCATAGATTAAGGACAAATACTTTTAGAAGTTTCTTTTATTTCATGTAATAGACAATGTTAGTCTTTTCGATTGTGAAGGGTTGTGTCCCTACTTTACTTTCAAGATATTATTTTAGATGGTCATGTGAGACTTAGACTTCCGTTGTGTTTTTAAATGAAGGTTTGGATTGTTTGGATTTAAATAAGTTTTAATTTCGTACTATTTCTCTTATACAATGCAATGAAATGCTATGAGGCTTGTGTGAGACCCCTTCGAGGTCAAGTACGCCGTGTCGCATCTAGGGGCTAGCCTTGGGTTGTGACAGCTCCTCCTATCTGAAATAGCTGCTCACGGAGCAACTTTGTCTGTCAAAGCCGCTGAAGAAGATTGGGTTCTCTTGCCTCCAATACCTTGCTTTTTTAGGGCAATCTCTCATAAAGTGACCTATCTGACCATAATTAAAGCAATCATTGGAGCCATCACGACACGCTCCTTGGTGGTTGCTACCACACTTAACACATGTGGGGTCCAGTTAGCCCCTTATGCCACACTACCCTGAGACTGAGTAGGTCGAGCTCTTGAGTTCTAGGAGTTCAAGTTCCTGAAATCACCTCTATTCTAGGTGATTTTTTCTAAAAGGAGGACCGATTCACATTTCCGGTCTTCTACTGGTGACTTAACGTATCCGGACGCTTCATCACATACTAAGCGTCCACGGTCGTTCATTAGTAATATAACCCAACTAGTGAGTTGGGGTCTAGTCCCAAGGGAGAGGTTTGTAATCGAGAATTAAGAGAAAAGCAAGAATGTGTTCAAGTCATTTATAGCTATAAACATGAGTTAGTATCTCAAAAGGTCACTCAACTTTGTCAATTTATCTAGTAAAGTCATTAAACTTTGTTTTGTATCAATAAAATTACTTAACTTAGACATTTATGTCAATAAAATCACTCTATCAAATTTATAATTAAAAAAATATTGACATGAAAAAATAAATTAATTTTTAATGCCATATTAACTTGAACCCATATATAAATAAAATTAAAGAAAATTCATTAAGAGATTTTTACGGAAAATTCAAATTTCAGAAATTATTTTTCAACACAACTTTGAATTATTATTTTTTCAAGTTTCAACATAAGCTAACTATACGGTGGAGTTACAGAGGAATAAACTGAGGAGTAGTGCTAAAACAAGAAGCTTCAGTAATAATAGAACACTTTGAAGAAATGGCTTCTGTAACGAATTCCAGAAAAGAGGTTTGCCTGATTCTTTTTGTTGATTAAAATATACATGTTTTCAAATGATTTGTCAAATATGTGAAGAGAAACCAAAACTTAACATCACTGCCCGCCGGCCAAAAATTCAATGTTTGCTTCTACCGCTACCAATCTCTATAGCCTGAATCACAATTCCATCGAACAAGCTAACACCATCCAAACACTCACGCTTTTTCTAATTGAAAATAACACCAATTAATCTTTGTAACATGAATTTCCATTATCTTTAATTTATGAATTTCATATAAAATAATAATTTATTTTATCATGTCAGTATTTTTTTTAATAATAAGTTTATTTTAGTGATTTTATTGATACAAACGATAAGTTGAGTGATTTTATTGATATAGATGTCTAAGTTAAGTGATTTTATTGATACAAAATAAAATTCAATGACTTTACTAAACAAATACTCAAAGTTGAGTGACCTTTTGAAATATTAACTCCTATAAACATTTACGAAGAAAAACATATCAAATTAAAGGGTGACACAAGTGTCAATTATCGAAGGGGGTTTCGTAATCAATTATCAACTAGAATGACAACTAGAAAAAACGAAAATGCAAATATACATACGAGATTCTTGGGATGTGCTAGGAATATGGGCTCAAATAAACAACCGGCTAAATGCTATTGATAGTAAATCACTGTAAATTGGTAACTAAGCTAGACTTTAGTGGGGGCAAATTTTTTCTCGAACAGTTTACCCCGAATCAAATCGGTTTCTCTTGAACATCAATAAGCAGCAATGAAACACAACCTTTGACTTAGTCCATTTACTCTCTTGAGCTGAATGTGTGGGAGAGGGTTTAGAATTCACTCTCTCGAGCTGAACCCACGACAACCCATTAACAACAGACTATCGATTCAGTTTGTTTTGGTTTTAAAACCTCTGTCTCGAGCAAGTCAAAACACGAAGAAAAAAATGGTATTTGCAACTACAATCCCATTAAATTCAAACACAACTACCGAACGAAATCACCTTTAAACAACAAATTAACTATCTATTAGCAATATCCAGCAATAAATTCAACCCATATTCACATATTCACACCCCATGAATTGGGGTTTTAGCTAGACATAGTAAAGAAATAGAAATTGATACCGAAAAGTGTTTCCATGAAATGGGTACGATATATATGGTCTTTACACACGTCTAAGATGCATAATCTTCAATATCCACTTCCAATTGCTTAGAAATGGAAAACTTCAAATCTTCAAAGCTATGGAACAAAGTCTCCAAAATTCTAAGTTCTAAAAGCTGAAAATATTGTTTGCATACAACACCTCATTGTAAGCTAAGAATTTAAACAAGTATTTATAGTCGTCAAAAAGTGCTCTATGAAGGACCACTCGGCGCAGTTAGTCGGTGTCACGACCCGAGCCTACACCCTGGACGTGGCCGGCACTCGAAGACCATTGCTGGTCCCCAAGCGAACCCTCATCCTGGTTGACTACAAGCAAAAAACTGATTCAAGCATACAAAGCTTAAAAACTGAAATAAAGGTTCATAAAGCTTAGATAAAAACTTTAAGTCCAAAGAAAACTCTATATAATAAAATATATACAACTCGCCATAAAAAGGCAACTTTAGTCTTTAAAACATTTAATAAAATAAATGATACAAACTTCTCAACTATACTGGCTATCTATGAAGCCTCTAACTGATAAAGATGGAAGTCGGGACAAGACCCACGACATCCTAACAATTGATATAAATGAAAGGTAAATGAAATCCTCCGAAAGCAAGGAGGCTCACCATAGCTAACTCGAACTCTCGGATGTATCAACGAAGCTCCTGTTGATGATCCTGAATACCTGTGTCTGCATCATGAGAAGATGCAGGCCAAATGGCTCAGTACGTGGAATGTATGAGCATGAAAGAGAAATTTTAAAATATAAACATAAGCTTGAAACTTGATAAAAATGAAACATACTTACCTCTTCTCAAACTTACTCAACTAAAGGAATACTCAAAACTACTCAAACTTACTCAACTCAGAAGTACTCAAGGATAAGATACTCAACTGCGAGATTAGATACTCAACTCAAGGATATGATATTCGATTCTGGATAATCAACTATGAATACTCAACTCTGGATACTCAACTTTGAATACTCAACTAAATATGACTGAACTCATTTCAATATAAAGCAATTTAAAATAAGTGCAATATAAAGAAACAAACTGCTTAAAAACATGCTGTCAAATCTATGTGTATGCAAGGATACAACATAACTTTGAAATGTATATAAAAATACAATAAACTGATGTATATAAAAATACAATAACTTCTGTGGGAGTTTCTCTAACCGACAACCATCACATAAGAGCTATAGTGATGATACAACGATCTACCTCACGCTGCCAGCGCATCCTATACCCGGCCAAAGGTATAGGACCTGAACTGCCTAATGGATCCACTAGTCTATTTCAAAAAAGGTTCATCTAAAAAGTATGACCCTTTTCTACCCATGGTGGCTACATGGTTTATGGAGGCTGTGAGTTGTCTAAACCCTCCCCCATATTGGTGCTCAATACTACTCCCAAAAATATACTAGCTCTTATGTTTTAAAAACATACTTCTTTCTGTTGGTTTGAGATAATTGCTCAAAACTTAGCTCAAAGGCTATCTTGGAAATCCCAGTTTCCTCTCTTGCTTCATTTAGAAAGCGATTACTCTTTTCCGAAAACTAGCCCGAAAGCTCTTTGGAAATCTCAGTTTCCGTTCTTATTTAAATGTGAAAACATTTATAAACTTTTTGGGAATACTTAGTCTCCATATACTTTTGAAGGACAAAACTTCAAACTTTACTCTTTACTCTTTACTGAACTCAAAACTTAAGTCTTAAAACAAAGTTAAAACATTTGTAAAAGACTTCTTAAAATATGGTTCATACCGAATTATGGACATGAACTAGTCAATGCAAGGTTTTCAATAACCATAGATAGAACTCAAATATTTGGAACTCAAGAACTTCAATAATACTACTTATTTCAAGAATGCTCAACTCAGAGTTCATGCGGAATTATGAGCATGAACTACTCAACTCAATGACTCTAAGATACCTCTCATCTCAAGACTGTTCGACTTATAATGTTCATGCGAAATTATGGGCATGAACAATTCAATTCAAGGACTTCATGGATAACATGTAATAGTCCCATGATAATAAATATAATCTCAAAGGGGTTAGAAATTCAATACTTAAAAGGCTTAGAACTTGAAGACACCACTTCTCTAAAGGATGCTCAACTTACAAAGTGCATGCGGTGTTTATGGGCATGAACGACTCGACTCAAGGGTCAAAATATCAATAAGGAATTCATCTACAATTCTTCTCATTCTCATACTTACTTTCTCAAAAGTTAACTCAAATCGATGATGGATCTCAAAGGATTCAGAATTGAACTCAAAGGCTATCTTGAACTCTACTCTTAACTATCTCTTGAATTTGAATTATGAATTCAAGAGTTATGATTCATGATATGAAGTATATCAATAACAATATAGCTATTCGATAATTAGGAATAGAACTTTTAAAAGAAACATGAATTCAAGAACTCAAAATCAACTTATCTCAAGAATACTCAAATCTAGGGAAAGTATCCTAGATTACTCTTTTTCTGATCTGAAAGTAGATGTAGGGCGTGAGGGCAAACTAGTCCAACACTATGATAGCCTTACATACCTAGAAGAACAAGATTCTTGAAGAATCTTGAAGAATCTTTAAGAATCTTGAAGAATCTTGAAGAAGAACTTAATTAGAAGCTTTGAAACCATAGCTTGAAGGTAAATAATCAAGAAGACCTTTCTTGAGATTCTCGAGTTAGTTTCTTAAAATCTCTATAGCCAAAAATTATGATTTTCATGAGTGAAGATGAAAATTTGATTGTTTTAAGCTTTTTAATTAGTCAAGAAATTCGTTGATGGTTTTCTTGGAGGTAAAAAGACAAAAATGATTATTTTCAATATTTTCTCGTCTGCTAATTTGTAACAGAACTGTATAGGTTACTAAAATAGTCATAAATCTTTACTCAGATATTGGATTGATGTGAAGCTGGTGGGGTTGGAAAGTAGATTCAATTACCTTTAATTGGATAGGTTATGGCTCACGTAAATCTTAATATTCTAAGAGATATGGTCGTTTAAAGTTGAACTAAGCAGAATCTTACTTCAAAACTTAATAAAACTTCAAGAACTCATCAAGAACTCATCAAGAACTCTAATCTTTATATTTCAAGAACGAAATTATGCTAAATAAATCATGATTGGTGTGTGGGCGAAAGAACCCAACACTATGGAAGCTTACATACCTCTTAGGGCTTAATCCCATGGCGACAATCCGCAACAACTCTCAAGAATCTCGACGAACGCTTTCAACCTTTCCTCTTTTCTCCTCTTCTCTCTTCTTTTCTCTTCTTGAACTCTCAACTAAAACCCTAGGTGTAAACTAGGATTATAAAACTAAACCTACTCAGATTATACCCCTAAAATATTACTAAAAACGAATTAAATTTGTTTTGGTAAGGAAAAGACCAAAATACCCCTCTAAAACCCGGTTTTGACTTTCCTTAACTGGACAGCCTAACTTCAAAAGGCCATATCTCACTCATCCGACCTCAAAACTTAGCAAACTCGGCGGCGATGGAAAGATAATTCAAATATATTCCCTACGGTATCTAGTAGAACACCTAATTCATCCTGAGCTAGGAATTATGGTCGTTTGAAGTCGACCCAAAACTTATACTTAAGCATAACTTGCAAAATTTCAGATTTTTCTATTTACAATTTAATTCTTTTTGAAACTCAAGGTGCTATATCTAGTGACCTTAAAACTTAAGAAATTTTAAATTCCTTGGTAAAATCTCACTCATTACGAAGAACGGTTTGAGTTTTAGTTCAAAACTTTTTCTGGGGTATTACAATCGAGATCATCGATCCACTCGATGATCCTCCCTTTGGTTTGGTTCATCGCCTTTCTGCGTTGGCCTTCAGCAGATTCAAGTTCTGTAACATTGGGCGATGGAGTATTGCATTACAGAATCAGTCAGCGACTCACCGACTGCTCCTTTATCTCGCCGACTCGATTTTCTCCTTCAGAGCTTGGCACACTGGAACATTAGCCGAGACCATAGCCATTCGTTGACTAGCTTAATGGTTTAGGCGATCCTCAGGCTGTCTTTTCTTCTTTCTTTTCAGTTGCCTTTTTCCTTTCTGCCCAATAGTGTCCATACTTAGTCTCTAACTCCAAATACCTGAAACTTAAGGATTTTCATCAATTATTGAGACAAAATATGCATTTGAGGACACAAAATCCATCAAAATAAATCCCCAAAAGAGTCCAAATCGTGGACTCATCAACACCCCCAACTTAAAATTTTGGTTGTCCTCAAGTATAACTCAAGTTCAGCAATTCAAGAAGGATGTCTCAAACAGTGCTACACAAGACTCAATCATGAATGCACAGAAAAAGACATAACTTACTCGTGCAAGGATCAATTGTGCACTCAAAGATTCAAGTTGTGATTCACTATTACCAAAGAATCTCAAGCTCACTATACTTGTTTCAAATGCAAGTTCAATCTCAACAAAGGTATTCAAATACCCTCACATAAAGAATGATTCCATATTCACACACAATGGTTCAACATTCTAAAGTTCTGAAATCAAATGCAACCCTTACACTCACATAAATGAACACAATGTATGACAGGTTTTCCCGTATTTTCCAACCAACATTTGTTTCAGCTCTCTCAAGATCACATAGGTCTTTTCAAGGCTTATAACGGGGCTGAGTGTAAAGGTATGGTCATTTAGGCTCAATGGCTATATTCCTCATGAAATGTGACGTGAACAACACCTTCTTTCCTTATCTTTATGATTCTCATTCAAGCTCAAAAGTCACTTATTATTCATCTTCCGTGGGTCATTGGAAACCCCATATTTCTTTGTATTTCTCCAACCTTATTTCACAACTTTTTCTTTCTTTTTCTTTTTCATTTTTTTTATATGGATAGGTTCCATTGTTCTCAAAAAAATGGGCAAAAGGGGCTTCTTTGCATTTTCTTGATTTACCGTTTCTTTTCACCACACCCCCAACTTAGGCTTTTGGCCTAAGTTGGCAATTCACACAAACTATAAATCATGAGGATTATGGGTAATGGATCGATAAAAGGTCACAATGTTATCAAGTTTCTTCCAAGAAAAGGGTATGGCTCAAAGGGTGCTCAAAAGAGGTTCACACACTCACAAGGTAAGCCACAAAAGAGGTATAATTTCAAATTGGTATACACACTTTAAAGTTGACTAAGATCATCTCAAGAAATTGCATCACTTTGTCAACCGGACCAACGGGGTAAATTCTAAGTGGTATCACACATGGTTCACGGTAAGCTCATCACACAAGGCATTGACACCAATGTCAAACAAGACTTCACACTTTCGCTAGCGAGTAATGTTCATCACAAGAGGCTCAATTCGATACTTGGCTCGCCATACCGAGATGCAAAGAGTTCACATATTGTCTATGCAACTTCAATTGACCTCGTCGTAGCCACACATTCATTTTTGTTCGATTATGAGCACTATTCGAGTCATCAGTATTGATCAAAACTGGTACTCCAATTTGCAACATGACAACCACTTTCAACACATACAAGAGGTGGTAAAATAATTTCGGAAGAGTCAAAAATCATTTACAATTAAAAGCAATGAGCCATAAGCTCAAGCATCCACAAAAGCAATGTAAAAACACAATTTTTAGCTTAAAGATCAAATATAAACAAAATAGGAATTACGAATATCACACAAAAGGTGAGCCTTACCCCACTACAAATAAAAGCATTTGTCCTCAAATGCAAACAAAAATATAATATACACAAGTCAAAATAAAAGTAAGACAGAGAGGGAGGTAAAGAGGGGATCCTATCTACGTAGTCGCTCCATTTTTCTCGGCATCACTGCCCGACGCATTAGTTTGGACTTGGGCATAAGTGCGGTGAATTTGTTTAGTCTCGGGCCTCAGTACTCGGGGTCACCTCAGAAGGAACAGTAGTATCAGACCCACTAGGAGCAGCCATAGAAGTCTCGATCAGTAATATCTAGATCACTGATTGTATGATCGTCTCCTCATGATCCGGCAAATCTCCATATATGCTCTCCTCTCGTATCCCTATCTGCTCCTCGTCGGTCTCAGCATCTGACTTATCAACTGCTGCCTCATCCCTGCGTACATCTCCGGTTGTAACTGGAGGAATAGCTGAAGTCTCAGGAGCATCTCTATCATATGCTGCCTCCAACAATGAAGTAAAGTCAGTAGACTTTGGATAGTTCACGTTCTTCCTCAAGTCAGCTACCTCAGCTTTCAAAGCCGTAACATCAGAGGTCTCCTCCTGCCTACTTTCACAAGCTGTGACTCTAGTAGCTAGATCATCCACAGAAGCCCGAAAGGGGGTCAGTGCATCAAGAATAGCAGCCTCAATCATCAAGGGGATAAATATTTCTAATCGAATCACCCTCACGTCAGCCGAATGGGCCAGATGCCCCATCTTTAAGATCATCGCTTGAGTAATCTTGGTCTGCTGGGAGAAAGTAGAGGTGTATGACCCTGTGAAGACGAAGAAGAAGGGGTAGAAGTACCTGAAGACCCAGAGGTCGAGGTAGGCAAAGACGCCTCTGTAGGTATCAAGTCAACGTTCACCTCCAGGGATGTGTCCACTGGAGCTGTCCTCCTCCTGTCATCCTGTTCTCTAGTATATTCGACCTCAATGCGCCGGATGTTAGTGAAGGAGGACGGGGTGACATTAAAATCTCTAGCAGCATCTCGAGGCACTCCAGCATGCCGGCACAGTTCTGTGATCAGTACTGGGAAGGGTAAAGAGGTATGCTTCTGCTTGGCTTTCATGGCTATCTCTTGCTCTATGACAAGTTCCAAGTTGAGCCACCTCTTTGATAAGATAGACCCCAAGCAGGTTGCTTTTGCATGTCGGAGGATAAATTCATTCTGTGAAGGCATAAGTGAACTACTGATAAATCCGAACCAATAATGAGCAGCTATATTCAAATCCTTCTTTTCGATCTCGACTCCTACCTCAATCCCCCTAGGAGTGGTATCATAAATAAGGGGCGCAAGACAACCCTTCAGATCCTCCAGAGTTTGTGTCGTAGGCAGACCTCCATACGAGAGTTCAGATCCTGGAGGCCTATCTAATACATCATCAACGTACTCCTCACTGCATCTCACTTTTATACCTCGAACAATGACTGTCTTAACCGGTCTGCAATTAGTGGCCTCTTTTTTACTCTTCGGCACTTGTTCACCATATGTTGTGTAGAACTCACGGACCCGTGAAGGAATATACGAACCTCAAGGACTGGTGAAAATTTGGAACTGGTGCCACTATAATAACTCTGCTACAGTGGAGTACTTTCCCTCTAGACCCTCTGTAGAGATAAACTTCTCCTCGAGGATGGTTCACAAATCATCTCATTTCAACCTGTTGAGTAGTATAGGTGGAGGAACAAATGGTGGCACAGGAGCCACATGAGGTGCCAGAGTTGGCACTGATTCTACTGGTGTGGAAGCAGGAGGGACTCTAGTAGATGTGGGGTAAGATCTAGCTCAGAGCTCAAACTGTCGGGAGTGTAGAGGCTGGTCATCATCAGGCTCAGATAGAGCAGCCTGGGAGCCAGCAGTAGCCATGTCACACCTGGGTCTCTTGCATTTTCCTTTTTCACCTGGTGGAGGTTCTTGGATTTCTTTTCTTGAAGGATTTGATCCCCCTTCGTTGATTGTGATACCCCATGTTCTTTTACTGGGTAGGATATCTATGTTTGTCCTCACCATACCTGCAAAACATCAAGAAAAAGTTACAATATAACTTATTCAAATTCATAAAAACATAGTTGCAGAAAGACTCGCCGAACCAGTCGGCGCATCTCTGAATCACTTTGGCATGCCGTATCGGGCTCGTCGAAAGGATTTGTTTAAAATTTATGGGAAGTCGGCGATTGGAAAGGCCTTTCGGTGACTCACTGACAACGTTTGGCGAGCAAGGTTCGGCTCAACGAAAGTTACAGTGCAAATAGGATTCAAGTGTGCAGACAAAAGGCAATCAAGAAATCTTTCGGTGAGTCGCCAAGTGCCTTCGGCGACCTCAGGCCTCTCACCGAAAGTTACAGAGCCCAACATCAATTAAAGCATGAAATTAAAGGTGAGATGGGGACATTAGGAGACCTGCTGAGTGGTTCGGCGAGCTCGACCAAGCTCGCCAAACGACCCAACGTGCCTATTTTTAACCCAACTTCTCGAATTTAACTCCGCAACTCCCAAAAACAAAATCAAAGCATGCAATAGTTAAATTAAGACTAGACCCATAGCATCCATTACCCCGAGATACTTTGACTTCTCCCGGTTTTGCCAAATTTGGCCATTTGACGACATTTTCCCTTAAGAACGGTGTTACCCGCTCTATCATTAGGAAATTTTATGTCGTTCGGCACAAATACGAGCTAATCAGACTTAACTCAACTAATCTCAATGAAATGCAAGCACAACCCCACAAGATTTAACTAATTTCAACGCATAAGAACACGGGAAATCGACACTATAAGCATTACGGGAAAGATTAATAATTCAAATCAGTTGTTTAAACAATCTAATCCTATCAGAGAGGCCCAACACACATAAACAACATAATATTGCTTGCATAAGAGTACAAATTACTAAAAATAAATGCGGAATTCAGAAAACCAACCTTAAATGCCGATAAAAAAATAAGATTGAAAAGCTAGGTGACAATGTAATCCAAATCCAAGCACCAATTGATCAACTAAAGATACTTGTAGAGTTCAGAAATATCAAAAATACTAACTAGGTGCGCGTTTGGGAAAATGAAAAATAAGGTAAAATGAAAGAGTTTGAAATATAAACCTTTGGACATTTAATAAACCGTCCAGTTCTCACCTATTCGGTGACGTTAGTTGTGATCGCTGACAAACTCGGGGACACGCCGAGTGGTCACTTACCTCCCCGAGTTTTACAGGACCCTCAGTTGATGTGGGGGTCTAAATGGCGGACAAGATCGAAATCGCTGACTTGATCGGCGATTCGCCAATAATTTCCTGGGTTCGCCGAGTTTTACAGATTCTACCTTAAAGTTTTCTTGAGTCTAATGACGGTCTAGGTCAGGGTCACCGACTTCTTTGGCGTTTTGCCGACTAGACTTTAACTCGCCAATTGCACTTTTCAAACATTTCCCACACTCTAACATGCACAATCAACACACCATTATTCTAAAATAACAATTTAAAGAGATAAAACCTTGGGTTGCCTCCCAAGAAGCGCCTTATTTAATGTTGTGGCATGACTTCCCAACTTAATTTTGATTTGTGGGGTAGAGACGAGACAATACATGACCCATTTGGGTCTCCAGTCGCTGAACATATATGAATTGGGAAGCAGTTATTTCATTAAGAAGTAAGACATTCTCTTTTATCTCATTCAACCTCTTGTCGTGACTTTCGACTTTGTGGAGAATGAGTGAGATTACCTCTTCTATTTCTCCACCCTCATCTGCATTGGGATTTATATGCTCATGATGATGAATGTACTTGTCTTTCCTTTTATCTGGTGTTTCCAATTCCATAATCTTCTTGGCCCCTAGATCTAGTTGAGTCAATAGTGTGGCTAAAATATGATCTTTCTCAATCTCCTTGTTGGTAATGGCCATATGATCAAGTAGCTGGGCTGCTATTGCGTAGGGTAGTCGTGAGAGACCCCCTGGAAATATTTGGTCAGCCATTCTTTGTTTTCCAGGCATAGACTTTTGTAGAAGCAGTACAATAGCACACTTTCTGAGATTCCATGAGCTGGGCATTGCAGGAATAGTGTCTTAAATCTTAGCCACCACTCATGGATGGACTCTCCCTCCAATTGTCTAAAACTTAGGATGTTATCCCTAAGAGACATCATCCTCAAAAGAGAGAGGTCCATTTGGTCACCATTGCTACCAGACATGTTTCAATTTCCTACTCAAAATAGTGACACAAAAACAAAAACTAAAAATTAAGTAAGTAGAACTATAACTAACAAGAACACATTTTAACTTAACTAGAAATTCTCAATTAGCACCACTCCCCGGCAGCGACGCCATTTTTGACTTGACGTATCCGGGCGCTCCATCCAATATTAACCATCCATGGTCGTTCAATAGTATATAACCCAACTAGTGAGTTGGGGTCGAGTCCCAATGGAGTGCTTTGTAATCGAGAATTAAGAGAAAAGCAAGAATGTGTTCAAGTAATTTATAGCTATAAACATTTACGAAGAAAAGCATATTAAATTAAAGGGTGACATAAGTGTCAATTATCAAAGGGGGTTTTGTAATCAATTATAAACTAGAATGACAACTAAAAAAATGAAAATGCAAATATGGAGACAAGATTCTTAGGATGTGCTAGGAATATGGGCTAAAATAAACAACTGGGTAAATGCTATTGATAGTAAATCGCTGTAAATTTGTAACTATGCTAGACTTTATTGGGGTAAATTTTCTCTCAAACAATTTACCCCGAATCAAATCAATTTCTCTCGAACACGAATTAGCGGCAATGAAACACAACCTTCGCCTTAGTCCATTCACTCTCTCAAGCTGAATGTGTGGGAGAGGGTTTAGGATTCACTCGCTCGAGCTGAACCCATGACAACCCAATAACCACAGACTATCAATTTAGTACTTTTGATTTTAAAATCTCTCTCTCGAGCAAGTCAAAAACACGAAGATAAAATTGTATTTGCAACTACAACCCCATTAAATTCAAACACAACTACTGAATGAAATCACCTTTAAACAACAAAGTAACTATCTATTAGCAATACCCAGTAATAAATTCAACCCATATTCACATATTCACACCCCAAGAATTGGGGTTTTAGATAGACTCAGTAAAGAGATAGAAATTGATACCAAAAAGTGTTTCCATCAAATGGGTATGATAGATATAGTCTTTACACACATCTAAGATGAATAATCTTCAATACCCTCTTCCAATTGCTTAGAAATGAAAACCTTCAAATCATCAATGCTAAGGAACAAAGTCTCTAAAACTCTAAGTTCTGAAATCTGAAAATAATGTTTAATACTGATTGCATACACAATCTTATACTAAGCTAAGAATTTAAACAAGTATTTATATTTGTCAAAAAGTGCTCTACGAAGGACCACTCGGTGACGTTAGTCGGGATCGACGATCCACTCGGCGATCTGCCCTATGGTCTGGTTCATCGCCTTTCTGCGTTGGCCTTCAGTAAATTCAAGTTCTATAACATTGGGCGATGGAGAACTGCATCGCGAAATCATTCGATGACTCCTGCTCTTCTATATTGCCGACTCAATTTTCTTCTTTAGAGATTGGCACAGTGGAACATTAGGAGAGACCATAGCCATTCAGTTACTCGCCTAATTGTTTAGGCGATCCTCTGGCCGTCTTTTCTTCATTCTTTTCAGTTGCCTTGTTCCTTTTTGCCCAATAATGTCCATGCTTAGTCTCTAATTCCAAATACCTAAAACTCAAGGATTTTCATCAGTTATTGAGACAAAATATGCATTTGAGGACACTCAATCCATCAAAATAAATCCCTAAAATAGTCTAAATCGTGGACTCATCAACTGGTCGGACTCCTGATTTAATGTCTTAGCCCTCTTGTTGCGGAACTCTTCTCTATCTTTCAACTTAACTTCCTCAACTTGCTGCACATGGATCATAAGCCTTGCTATGTCCATGTTCCCTATAAGAATAGCCTCCTAATTATAGATGTGACGCGCTTCACACTGATAACAAGGAATCTACAGACACAGTTTTAAAGCCACCCTAGGAAACTCAACGTCTGTGCTCTGATAAAAAGTTTGTCATGCCCTGAGCCTACACCCTGGACGTGACCTGTACTTGACAACCATCGCTGGTCCCCAATAGAACCTTTGGCTTGATTTACTACTCAACAGAAGACTTACTCAACAAAATAAAAACCTCAACTTCAAAGATTTAACTCAAAATGTTTTAATAACAACTTAACTCAATGAAAATCTAGAAATAATTAGTTTAACATAAGTGATCAACTCAAAGTCTCTAAATAAACTCTTTACTCTTAATCGAGAGTTTATCTAATCGACAACAATCACTATGAGCTACATTATGATACAATGTCTCATCCACAGTGCCAGAACTATCCTATACCTTGCCAGGGTATAGAATAGCTCAACTAAGTGGATCCACTAAGCTCTGCTTAAAATAAATAAGGAATCGTCTTAAAAGTATCATCATTTACCTATGTTGGCATGCATGGTTTATGAGGATTTTGAGTTGTCTGGATTCATCCCTTTATCGGTGCTCAATACCACTCCCAGTAATATTTATAACTCATTCTCAAATGTTTAAAAAGATACTCTTTCTCAATTTGAGGTAATTATGCAAATGGACCTCTTAAAAGAGTTAATGCTATGAAACTCCTCAGAACTCAACTCATTTTGAAATCGATGTTTCTTTGTTTGAAAATTCAAAAGTGTTTCTCTGGGAATACTTGATGAGTTAGGAATTTCGACTCATTTCGGGATTAATATTGAATTAATTAGTGTCCTAAATGCCTATTTTGTGCTCATAACTGATTTTAATGTGTTAATATGCAGCAATGAAAATTTAAGAGCAAGGCAAGGACATTATTATGTGAAATGGAGGGAAAAAGTTGGAAAGCTGAAGAAAAGAAAAGCTGGAGCTCACAGAAGCCACTTGGTGACTCGCCAAGTGAACCTACAACTCGCCTAATATTCCAGCACAATATCCAATTTATCGAATCAACTTGGTGATAAAAAAGTTTATTTGGCGACACGCCGAATGGATTGGCCATCGCGATCATGCTCGCCTGATTATCTAGAAAAATTTGATGCAGGAGACAAGCCAAGAGGCGAGAAATAGAGCAACTCGGCGGATCGCCGAGTGGGTCTGCGATCCCGGCTAACTTCGCCAAGTGGTGTCCATGCTGACTTTTTGGGAGCGTATAAATTAATTTTTTGAAAGAAGAAAAAGAGTGCCTAGAGTTCCCACATATTGTATTCTTGAGTTTAGAGAGTTTTTCACATTCTTATATTGTTGAACAGTTTTGGAGAAGATTTAGATCTCAAATTTTAGATTTTAGGATTCTAGCTTTGATTTTAGCATTGGGTATTTGCAGATCATTGATAATTTTGATGAATAATCTATTTGGTACGATTTCTTACTTTTCATTATGTTTGGCTAAAACTCCTTTACCTTAGGGGTGTGATCATGTAATCGAATGCGTTAATCAACTAATAGGTGTTATTAATTGATGAATTTAATGTTGTTTTAAAGTGAGTTCAATTGTTTGTTCATGTTTCAATTGATGAACTGAAGTTACAAACTCGGTTCTAGGTTAGCTCTTTATGCTTGCTTGAGAAAGAGGTATTATAGTAGAATGAATGATTGATAGTTGTATTGATTGCGTCTTTAAAATCCAACTTGAGAAAGTGGGCTTGATCTCATCTTTACTACCGAGCTTGAGAAAGTGGGTAAATTAATGAATTGGGTTGTTTAATATTGTGAGCTTATTGAGTTTGAAAAACACTCAACCAAAACATGATAGTTGATCGAGAGATTGCTATTGTATTCAAAACCTAGCCTACCCGTTGCAAATCAAAAACTTAAAGCAATTAGTAATTACCAATTAAGCAAAATTAGCATTCAACTGATCACATTTCTAAGGTCTTCTCTCTAGTCGTTTAACTCTAGTGTTAATTGTTACTTGTTAAACAATTGGTTACTAAATCGACCCATTTGATAGTGATAATTGAAACATCGAGATTTAGTTTATGTTACATTCCTTTACCTCTACAAAAGATTAAAACACACTTTTACTTTATAATTGAATTCTTTACCCTATCACTCCCTGTGGTATCAACCCCAATTCATCATTGGGTTTATACTTATTTACGACCGCCTACACTTTGAATTGGAAGAAGTGTAGTAGAGCGTTATCAATATTTTGTTCCCTTATGCTCATTTCAGAACATTAAAGATAACTCTCCTAATTCTCATACTCATTTACTGAACATTTAGTTCAAAACTATAATAAATTGAAAGAGTTGTCAAAGTGACTCAAAAAGGACCTCTTGAACTTACCTCTTAACTTTACTTTAATTAAAAATGTTAATTGAGATATGTGATTATGACATGTAGGATCTCTAAAAGATTAATGAAGACTTTAAGAGTTGATATTAGGAAGAGAGCATAGTCATGATTTGAAAGAACATATATAGAATGAAGGACGGAAAAGAAAAGGACTTGGCGACCCTGTTTGGGGCGCCACCCCAAACTACTGGCCAGTAGTCTTGTCGCAGTGGTGGCACGCCGCCCTACACTCGTGCCCAAAAATTTGACAAATTTTCTTGTTCAAATTCAAGTCTTAACTCATCTAAAATCAGATAGTTTCCTCCGATCTCTATTTGATTCATAAATGCATCACAATTTTTATGAAATCCCACACAAAATCCATCAAGAAACACCACTCATTCGCAATACTGTCACCTCAAGAACTCAAAAACCTCAAATATTAATGAATGGGGTTAAAACTCAAGAACTTCTCAAGAATCTCAATATAAACAATCTCATGGACAAATTCATGAAAAATATTACATGATTGGCGTGAGGGTGAACAATCTCAACACTATGAGAAGCTTACATACCTCGAAAGAATTGTTGTTCTTGGCGAAATTCTTCAATTCTTGGAAGAACACTTGGAAGCCCTTTTTTCCTCTCGTTAAATTGTAGCCCTAAAAGTTTAACCATTTAGGAATGTGGGAAAGTGGTCTAAATAATGTTAGACCTTTATTAGATGTGAAAAAAATGGTTTAGGTCTAGTAGGGTAAGGAAAAGACAAAAATACCCTTTTCCCAAATGGATGAAAAGCCATAACTAGAGAGGCTTCACTCAAATGGCCATACCTTTTTACTTGAGCTTGAAATTTAGAAAACTTGGTTGTGTTGGAAAGAGGACTCACAAACCTTTGATTTGATATGTCATGGCCACATAACCCTTTATGTGATAAAAAGATAAGGTTGTTTGGAGTTTACCCAAAACTAAAAACTAACTTAAGTTTGAGGTGTTACAATATTTCTCCCTTGGGAACATTCTTCTTTGAATAAGACCACACTAAGAAAAACAGGGGTGAAAAGTATCCAACTACCCCAACTCAGGCACACAAGAAGCAACCCACATAAGCTTAATGTGGCAATTTAAATAATCTTTGACAGAAAGTTATTACCTCAGTTTTGAATTTTCCGGAAGGAAAGAGATGTGGGTATCTCTTCTTCATATCCTCCTTGGCATCCCAAATATCTTCCTCGAGAAATTGATTTCTCCATAAGACCTTTACAGATGATACTTGCTTGGTCCTCAACTTGCGAACTTGACAATGCAGAACTTGAACGGGCATTTTCTCATCAGATAGGCTGTCCTTGAAACTAATATTTTTTTAGTCGGTATTATGAGTGAAGGATCACCCAAACACTTCTTTAACATGGATACATGGAGCACCAGATGAACTGCTGCTAATTCTGAAGGTAGCTCCAACTCGTAAGCTACATTGCAAACCCTCTTCGATATCCGCTAAGGACCAATGTAACGGGAACAAAGTTTCCCCTTCTTATCGAATCCTAAAGCACCTTTCATAGGTGAAACCTTCAAGCAGACCCGATCATCAACCTCAAAATCTAAGTCTCTCCTCTTATCATCTATAAAAGTTTTCTGACGACTCTGTGTTGTTTTTAGCCTTACTTGATTGACTTTCACTTTCTCCATGGCTTGATAAATCAAGTCTGGCACTATCAACTCAACTTCACCAACCTCAAACCAACTAAGTCCAACTCTGGACGCATCACAATAAACAACAAAGCCTTTTCTACCCTTTGGTAGGGTCCTCACTGGGTAGTAGTTAACCGTGTTTTAAATTTCTAAAAGGTTTTCTTACAAGTTTGAAACCATTGAAACTTAGCCATTTTCTGAGTAAACTTAATCAACGGGGATAAAATAGATGAGAACCCCTCGACATACCTTTTGTAATAACTAGCCAATCCCAAGAAACTTCTTATATTAATGGAGACGTGGGTGTGGGCCAGTTCTGCACCGCCTCAATCTTTTCGCTATCAACTTGAATACCCTCACAAAGTACAATGTGACCTAAGAATGCTACAGACTCAAGCCAAAAGTTACACTTACAAAATTTAGCATACAACTCCCTGTCTCTAAAGTTAGGAGAATTAATGTGAGATGACTAGAATAATCCTCCTCATCATCGAATAAATCAATGTCATCAACGAATACAATCACAAACATCTCAAGATATGGCTTAAAAAATCAATTCACAAGATTCATGAACGCTGCATGAGCTTTATTCAAACAAAAAGACATAACATGAAACTCGTAATTACCATAATAGGTCCTGGATGTTGTCTTCTGGATGTAACTTTCTCTTACTCTCAACTGATGATAGTCAGATCTAAGGTCCATCTTAAGAAGCAATTGTCACTGTGAAGTTGATAAAAAAGATCATCAATTCATGAAAGCAGATACTTATTCTTTATGGTGACCATGTTCAACTGGCGGTAGATACACATTCTAAGGGAACCATCCTTCTTCTTCACGAAAAATACCAGAGCACTCCATGGTGAGACACTAGGTCGGGTCAAACCTTTATAAAGTAGGTCTCTCAATTGCTCTTTTGATACATTTAACTAAGTTGGAGCCATTCTATACGAAGGAATTGTAACACCTCAGAATTCTACCTAAGACTGAACCAGGGAAAATAAGTGAACCAAGGAGAGGTCCACGGATCCTAGAACCCCACATGGTCAGTCAACCTACCTGTGAAAGCAAGCCAGAAATCCAAGGACATTGTGAGGAACCACAAACCAATCGACGATCAGTAGAACCCCACCTGGCCCATCAAAGTGCCCGTGAAAATGACCCAGTACCACCCCTACTCATTGTGAAGGACCACGGTGGACTACATGGCCCATGGTGCTTCACACTGCTCGTGAATTTGATCGTGATTGGGGAAGTTCAACGATTGGGTTTTGGGTCAACTTCAAACGATCATATCTTTTAGCACAAAATGAATTAGGTGGCCCATGACTTATCAAATTAAAGATAATCGAGTCCAATTTCCAATGCCACAAAGTTTCCTAAAATCCAAGATTGGAGTAAAACATTATGATCGTTTCAGTAGAGCCCTGCTGGTAGGGCCATAACCATGACCCAAATGATGGGCCTTGGTCCAAACGATGGACCATCAGTCCCACCGTGGATGACCTTCGTCAACTTTTAACCATGGTCATTTTGGTCTTTTCCCCTATGTTTTGGGCATTTAAACTACACCCTTTAGTACCTAAACAACATCGGTTTACTCAATCTAAGGCTAATAATATAGTCAGAACCTACCTAAAACCCTCATTTTCCTAAAATCACCCTAATTAGAATGAAAAGAAGAGTAAAGGTCAATAGTTTCTTCCAAGAACAGGAAGAGGTCTTCTTTAAGTTCAGCTCCAAAAACTAAAGTATTTTTACATAGATTTCATCACCAAGTATGTGAGATTTCACTAGTGGATTCCTTTCATTCATAAGGTCCCTAGAATTCAGTGGGTTCCTTGATTTTTTCATATCTTGTTTAGGCATAGGGTTTCTAAAACATTGAAGATTCATTAGGATTTTTGTTGTTCTATTATCCCTAATCGAAATAGTATGTTTTCTTTGAAAGTTTGCATAATTCCTAGTATAAAACTCAGAACCCTAGTTTGTGTAACTTCTCTTAGTTCTTGAATTATACTTGCTAGGTTAGTAAAAGGAAATTCATGCTCCAAGGCTCGAATGTCACATTATAAGTATATAAATGTTGCATTCTTAGATTGCATGTTAGTATCTTGATCTATTCAGCATTTCAATACATCTTATGTCATATGTAATCAGTTGGGAGTAGACTAAGCACTGAGTTGGACTACCATTTAGCGTACCCTCAAAGTCCCAAACCTACGTGCCCGCAAAGGTTTATAACTCCCCTTAGTTGGGAATCAGATTTAGTGATCACGCCACAATCATGCCTCTATACCCCTGGTAAGGTATATTAGGACCTCTTGATGGGGTGTATATCATGTACTCAGCGATTAGTTCACGTAGTTTATGTCGATTAATAGTAGTTGCCACAGTCAGACTCTTAGTACATTAACTAGCTTTTCAATATATATACTTCAATATTCAGTTTAGCATGCACCTTCATGATTAGTACTTGGTAATTGCATTCAGTTAGTTCTTTTTTCAGTTATATTTCAGTACATATCTATATCTTTGTTCAAGTTATATCATTGCTCACTTATGTATTGCTCAGCCTATATACTTTATTATGCTTAGTATCTATATCCTGTATGCTCAGTACATTCCAAGTAGTGACGCATACTTTGCGCTACATTGTTCCATGATGTAGGTTCATGTACTCATCATCCAGACCATGCATTGATTGATTCTCAGTCCGCATTAGGCATCTTCAGTGGTGATTCCTCATATTCTGAGGATAACAATCATGCTTTCATTTTTCTCTTTACTTTCAGTTTTGAGTTTGTTAAAGTAAGCCAGGGGTATGTCCAAACAACTCAACTCAGTAAGGGCTCTTCAGAAATAGTAGTAGATTCATCTTGAGTTTTAAAGTGGTTGTGTCATTCATCACTAAACTCTTACTATATATATTATATATCCAGACTAGTTAGGGTTTTCCCCATTCCAGATATCCAGTGTTCTTATCTTCCACATAGTTCATGTCTTACTTTGCTATTCCTAGTATGCTTATGATATGTCAGACTGAGGGTTAGTTTGGGGTTCGTGATTCTAAGTACCGTGTTATGTCTAGGGGGTATCCTCGGGGATTGACAAACTTGGTATCAGATCATTAGGTTCAAGAGTCCTAGGGTGTCTGATAGCCGCACTAATTAGAGTCCCTTTAATGAGTGTGAAGCACGCCACACCTATGAGGGGGAGGCTACGAAGTGGTTTAAAAAAAACTTCACTTTGTTTTCTATTATTATTGTGCGTGGGGTATGATTCAACTTCTCCTTTTTAAACTGGTTTTATGCGTTTCAAATCATGGCTCCTCGTACAGCTAACACACTATATGCTATTGCATGCAATGCTAATGCAGTTCCTCCAATCCCGAACTATGAGGTTACACATGCAGAATTTTAAAATGTGGTCTAGTTGTTGGCTCTTATTATAGCCAATCAGAACAATGAACAGACCACAGTTCATGTAAACACTGATGGTGGATCTGCTGCAACTATTGTTTGAGACTTTGTTCGGATGAGTCCATCTGAGTTTCTAGGGTCGCGGGTTAGTCAGGACCCATAGATATTCATTGATGAGGCTAAGAAGCTTCTTGGAGTAATATAAGTAACTGGTATTAAGATTTTTAAGCTAGCATCCTTTCAACTCAAGAATCTGGCTCATTTTTGGTTTATGCAGTGGAAGGAAAACACGGGTGAGAATGCAGCTCTTGTGAAATGCGATTGTTTTATTAGAGCTTTTCTAGACAGGTAATTCCCAAGAGAGTTGAGGGAGGCTAAGGCTCATGAGTTTATGAACTTGAAGCAGGGTTCAATGACAGTCCAATAATACGGACTGAAGTTCACTCAGCTCCCCAGGTCTACTCCACATATGCTTGATGATTCAAGGGCAGAAATGAACAAGTTCTTGTTTGTAGTATCTGATTTAGTAAAGACTGAGTGTAGGAATGCTATGTTGTTAGGGGATATGGATATCTCCAGACTCATGTCTCATGCTTAGCAGGTTGAGGAACATAAGTTTAGGGAAATGGCTAAGGACAATAAGAAGGCTAGAACAATATTTTTATGAATACTCTCAGCTGAGATCGAGTGGTGGATATCACTCATAGTTTCAGTAGAGGTCTATACCCACAAAACCTTCATGCGATAGCATTCCGTCCCCTAGGTTTTGACAGGATCACAAAGGTCGGGAATTAGGCTCTAAGTCACAGGGGAGTGCTTCAAGTAATTTGACTTTTCCAACTTGTCCAATGTATGGTAAGAATCATCCAGGATGTGTCTTGCAGGCAGAGACGAGTGCTTTAGGTGTGTTCAGTCTTGTCATAGATTGAAAGACTACCATTCTACCAGGCAAGGACAAGGAGGTAATAAGATTGAGTCTACTACTTTAGCAGTTCTAGTGGGTCTCCCTACCCAATAGGGTGCCTCGTCTTGTACAAGTAGTGGTCAACGCCAAAATAGGTTGTATACTCTTCAGGCTCGCCAGGACTAAGAAGATTCTCCCGATTTGGTCACTTGTATGTTGAGAATATTTCATGTAGATATTTATGCAATATTAGATCCAGGGTCTACACTATTGTTTTGCAACTCCCTATATCAGAGTAACTTCGGTGTCAGTCAAAAACCACTCTCTAAACTTTTCTCAGGCTCTACTCTAGTTGGTGACCGAAGTATAACTAGACGGATATATAGAAAGTACCTTGTCACAGTTTCTCATAAATTCACCTAAGTAGACTTTGTACAGTTAGAACTGGTAGATTTTGATATTATTCTAGGCATGGATTGGTTACAATCCTCTTATGCCTTAGTCGATTGTAGAACTAGGATCGTTCGTTTTTATTTCCCAAATGAGCTAGTCTTAGAGTGGAAGTGTAGTAGATAAGTTCCTATAGGTAGATTTACCTCTTACCTTAAGGCCAAGAAGATGATTTCCAAAGGGTATATCTATCATCTCGTACAAGTTAAGAATTCAAAATCTGAAATCCCAACTCTTGAGTCAATCCTAGAAGTAAATGAATTTCCAGAAGTGTTCCTAAAAGATCTTCGCGGAGTTCCTCATGAAAGGGAAATCGACTTCATAATAGATTTCCTTCCAGATACCCAGCATATTTCCATTCCTCCTTATAGAATGGCTCCAACTAAACTTAAGGAATTGAAAGAATAGTTGAACGACCTTATAGATAAGGGCTTCATCAAACCCAATCTCTCTCAATGGGGAACTCCAGTATTGTTCATGAAGAAGAAATACAATTCTCTCAAAATGTGCATTGACTATTGTCAATTGAAAAAAGTCACAATCAACTAGAAGTATCACATCCCCTGGTTTGATGACTTGTTCGAACAACTTTAGTGTGCTAGTTGCTTTTCTAAGATAGACCTTAGATCTGGCTATCATCAGCTCAGAGTAAGAATAGTGACATCCCGAAGATAGCTTTCGGGACTCGTTATAGTCACTATGAATTTAAAGTTATGTCTTTTGGACTAACAAATGCTCCGACAACTTTCATGGATTTAATGAACTAGGTGTTGAAACAATATTTTAACTTGTTCGTCATTGTCTTTATTGATGATATCCTCATATATTCTTGGAGTAAGGAAGAACATGCCACTCATCTGAGAGTTGTTCTACAAACTCTCAAGGATCACCAGCTTTTTACTAAGTTCAGCAAATGTGAATTAAAGTTATAGTCCGTAGCTTTCCTTGGTCATGTGGTATCAGGCGAAGGATCTGAGTGGATTCTCAGAAAATTGAGGTAGTACAACACTGACCCAGACCAACCTCTCTAACAGATATCAGAAGTTTCTTGGGTTTTGTTAGTTATTACATGAGGTCTCTTCAAGAATTTTCATCCATAGATTCCCCATTGCAAAGTTTACTCAGAAGAAGGTCAAATTTCAGTGCTCAGATGAGTGTGAGAAAAGCTTCTCATAACTAAAGACTAGGTTGACTACAGGTCATGTCTTGACTTTACCAGATGGTTTAGACGATTATGTAATTTATTGTGATGCATCTAGGGTCGACCTAGGTTGTGTGTTTATACACTAAGGTAAGGTCATAACATATTCTTCTAGATATCTTAAGGTCCGTGAGAAGAATTACCTGGCTCATGACCTCGAACTTGCAGCCGTAGTATTTGCCCTAAATATTTCGAGACACTACTTGTATGGGGTTCAAAGATTATAAGAGACTCCATTATGTGTTCACCCATAAAGAGTTGAATCGTAGTCACATGAGATAGTTTGAATTCCTCAAAGACTATGACATGAATGTGCTCTACCATCTAGGTAAGGCCAATGTAGTGGTTGACTCCCTTAGCAGACTATCCATGGTAGTGTAGCCCATGTTGAGGAAGAGAAGAAAGAATTAGCCAAAGATATTCACCAGCTTGCTTTCCTAGGAGTTTGTCTTACAAACACATCAAATGGTGGTGTGGTAGTTCACAATGGGTAACAATCATCATTGGTAGCAGAGGGTAAAGAAAAATAGGATAATTATCCTATATTACTTCAGTTAAAAGGTGAAATTCATCAGCAAAAAGTAGATGTTTTCTCCCAAAGGGAGAAATGGTGTACTTCGTTATCAAGGTCTCTTATATGTTACTAATGTGGGTGAGTTGAGGAAGCAGATCATTACAGAGGCCCATAATTCTAGATTTTCCATTCATTCAGGTGCCACTATGATGTACCGTGATCTACAAGATGTCTTTTGGTTGAACGAAACCAAGAGAGACATCGTAGATTTTGTGGCTCATTATCCTAAGTAACAACAGGTTAAAGTAGAAGATCAAAAATCGGGAGGTATGACTCAAGAGATTTACATTCCTACATGGAAGTGGGATGTGATAAACTTGAACTTCATTACGTGTTTACCTCGTACGATAAACAACATGACTCCATTTGGTTGATAGTGGATAGAGTCATGAAGTTCGCTCCCTTCCTAGTTGTCAAGACTATAGATCCAATGGAGGACTACCCAAACTCTACATCAACGAGATAGTCAAGTTGCATGGGATTCCCTTATCTATCATATCATATAAAGGTCCTCAGTTAACATGTCATTTCTAGAAATCATTTCATAAAGTTCTTGGTATTCAGGTAAATCTTAGTACAACATTTTATCCACAGACGGATGGTCAGGCAGAGCGTACCATTCAGACCTTAGAGGAAATATTGAGATCTTGCATGATCGATTTAAAGGGTAACTAGGATGATTACCTATATCTCATAAAGTTTAGCTATAATAATAGCTACCATTCTAGTATTTCAATGGCCCTTATGAGGCATTATATGGGCATAGATGAAGATCTCTGGTTGGTTAGTTTGAAATAGGTGAAGCAGCCTTGATTGGGCCAGATTCGGTTGATAAGGCATTGGAGAAAGTTCACCTCATCAAGGGATAGTCTAAGGACTGCTCAGAGTTGTCAGAAGTCTTATGCAGATGTGAGGTGAAGGGACTTATTGTTTGAAATTAATGATTGGGTTTTCTTGAAAGTGTCACCTATGAAAGGGGTGATAAGATTTGGGAAGAAAAAGAAGCTCATTCCCAGATATGTAGGTCCTTACAAAATCCTGAAAAGGATTGGTAATGTCTCTTATGAGTTTCAGTTGCCAGCAGAACTAGCAATGGTTCATCCACACTTTTACCTTTCCTTGTTAGAGAAGTGTGTGGGTGATCCAACATTGATAGTACCATTAGAGAGTGTGGTTGTGAAGGATAGTCTCACTTATGAAGAGGTGCCAGTTGAAATTCTCGACCGTCAGGTTCTTAGGTTAAGAAATAAAGAAGTCGCGCGCTTCAGTAAATGTTTTATGGAGGAGTAAGTCCATAAAGGGAGCTACTTGGGAGGCAGAAGAAGCCATGATGGCCAAGTACCCTCACCTATTTCCTTACTAATCAGTTCCAACTTGAGGTAATAGTTCTTCTCCAGTTTCTCAGTTTACTCTTGCGTAAATTCAGTCTCACTATCTTGTTCCCTCAATTATCATTGCATTTGAGCATTTTTACATGTTCATGGAACTCTATTTAGTTCGATAAAAGTTTCGAGTACTAGTAATAGGGATTATATTCCTTCCCTCAGTACTAAGCTTGTTTAGTCTTCATTTGAGGATGAATGATCCTAAGGGGGAGATATTGTAACACCTCATAAATTTTTCTAAGAGTGAACCCGGTAAAGTGGGCGAACCACGAAGGGGTCCATAGACCATGGAACTTCACACGGTCCGTCAACTTACCAGTGAAAGCAAGCCAAAAATTTAAGGGCACTATGAGCGACCACATACCAATTGACGGTCCGTAGAACCCCAGATGGCCTGTCTAGGTGTCCTGTAAAATGACCCAATACAACCCCAACACACTGTGAAGGACCACAGTGACACGGCCTATGGTGCTTAACACGGTCCGTGAAGTGGATCGTGACTGGGAAGTTCAACCATTGGGTTTTTGGTCTACTTTGAACCGTTATATTATTTAGCACAAAATTAATTAGATGGCCTATGACCAATCAAATTGATGATAATTGAATCTTCTTTCCATCGCCACCGACATTGCTAAAATCCATGCTTGGAGTAAAAATTATGCTTGTTTCAGTTGAGGCCGGCTGGGCAGGGCCATAACCCACGACTCAGTTGATGGGCCTTGGTCAAAACGATGGCCCACTCAGTCCCACCATGGATGACCTTCATCGTCTTTTAAGTCAAGGTCATTTTGGTCTTTCCCCCTATGCTTTGGGCATTTAAACTACGTCCTTTAGAACCTAAACTACATTGTTTTACTCAATCTAATAATCTAGTCAGAACCAACCTAGAACCCTCATTCTCCAAAAATCACCCATATTAGAATGAAAATAAGAACAATAATCGATAGTTTCTCCCAAGAACAAGCAGAGGTCTTCAAGTTCAGCCCAGAAATCCAAAGGATTTCCTTGTAGATTTTTTTCACCAGGTATGTGGGATTTAACTAGTGGATTATTTTCTTCCATTAGGTCCCTAAAATTCATTCAGTTCCTTGATTTTTTCATACCTTGATTAGACCTAGGATTTCTAAAACCTTGAAGAATTCTTGGGATTTTAGTTGTTGTAGTATCCTTAATCGAAATAGCATGTTTTCATGGAAATTTTGCATAATTTCCTGTATAAAACATAGAACCCTAGTTTGTGTAACTTCTGTTAGTTCATGAATTATACTTGCTAAGTTAATAAATAGAAAATCATGCTCCAGGGCTTAAATGTGACATTATTAGTATATAAATGTTATATTCTTAGATTGCATGTCAGTATCTTGAGCTATTCAGAATATGGGTACATCTTAGTTTATATGTAATGAGTTGGGAGTAGACTTAGCACTGAGTTGGACTAGAGTTCCGCATACCCTCAAAGTCTTAGAACTACATGCTCGCATAGGTTTATAAGTTCCCTCAGTTGGGTGTCACATTTAGTGATCACACCATAGTCATGCATCTATACCCCTTGCAAGGTATATTTGGTCCTCTCGATGGGGCTTCTGCATTAGATTCCTTGTTTAGCTCACATGGTTTATGTCGGTTAATAGTAGCTCCCACAGTCAGACTCTTAGTGCATTAACGTGACTTTAATTATATATACGTTAGTATTGAGTTCAGCATGTACCTTCATGATTAGTACTTGTTCATTGTATTCAGTAAATGCTTTTTAGTTATACTTCAATACATATCTAAATCTTTGTTCAGATTATATCATTGCTCAGTTACGTATTGTTCAGCCTATACATATTATTCAACCTAGTTTTTATATCATTCATACTCAGTACATTCCAAGTACTGACGCATACTTTGCACTACATCATTTCATGATGTATGTTTAGATATTCAATATCCAGATCATGCATAGATTGGTTCTCGGTTCACATGAAACAACTTAAGTGGTGTGTCTTCATATTTCGAGGACAACATACATGAATTCATTTTTATGTTTACTTTCAGGTTTAATTTTGTTAGAGTTATGTGGGGGCATATCCGAACAACTCAACTAAGTAGAGGCTTTTTAGACATAGTAGTAAATTCAGCTAGATTTGTTAAGTGGTTGTGTGATTCATCACTAAGCTCTAAGTATATTTTACATATTCAACCTAGTTGGTGTTCTTGTCCATTTCAAATATCCACTATTTTTAGCTTTCGTATAGTTCATCTCTTACTTAATTATTCCTAGTATGCTTATGATATGCCAGACTCAGGGTTAGGATGGGGTAACTAGTAATCCTAAGTCTCGTGTTATGCCTAAAGGGTAGCCTCGGGCCGTCATAGGAATAGAGATAGGTTGAGTATTAGGAAGACTGTCTAAGCCGAAGTCTATTTCTCTCTTAGAAGAGACTTAACTAAGATCATCTGGAAAGACCTCTGGAAACTCACTAACAACTGGAACTAACTAAATAAGCGGTGTCTCGACACTTGATTAATTAACTCGGAATAAGTGATAGATGCACCCCTTAGAGACTAACTTTTTGGCCTTAAGGTATCAAATGAATTGACCTGTCACGACCAAGGGGTACACCCTAGATATAACATGGCACATAGAACCCCGAAGGACTCCATGTAAGCCACTTAGCATATCATAACATAAGATAATGGAAAAGTGCGGAAATTTCAAAACATTTTTGATACAATCAAAGTCATTATAAAAGCAAAGCGGAAGTCTTATTACACTTGTATCAAACCATCTAGAACATGAATATCTTTGGGACGCAGCCCATACAAAAGTCTAAATCATAAAAGGAAATGGTGGCTATATCCTCGATGCTATGAGGACTCACCAAGTCTTCAACTCCTTGCTTCTACTAAGAACCTATTCTCATAGATGGAACTCAAAATCATCGGACCCTACATTAGCTGAGAATGTAGGCAAGAATATGTACAAAATGTACTAAATATGATAGCTAGCATAACATCATAATAGCATTATAGAAGAGTCAGTCAATCATAAGAGATACGCCATAAAAATAAGAGATACTTATTAAAACATAAACTATAGGCATAAGAGACAACCACATAGTCATAAGCATAATCTCTAACATAGGGATACTATAAGAATAAGTCAACCTTTAGTCCTTCATATCATAAGAGGAACACTTCATAAGTAGCTACAAGTCATACTTGTGCAATGCATGGATAAGACCCCATAATCTCACCCACACTAAGTACCATCCTTAGCTTATCTATCATAAACAAGAGAACCTTCAGCTTTTGTCCAACATATCAAGGAAGGCAATTATAGCAACAATCCAATCTAATCATACAACATATAAGAGAAATACTTCATAAGTCACCTCATGGTAACCTTGTGTAATGCATGAATAAGATCCCACAATCCCACCCATGCTAAGCTAGATACTTTAGGCCCTCATTCAAATTTATCATCTCTTATTCTCATAGTTAACTTATTTCTCATAGACAAGGGGAATCACCTCTAGTCATACATGTATTGGAAGGGCCTTTCAAGCTACGTTCTAAACTAGTCCTTATCATATTTCATAGCTCATTGAATGTTACTTATTTTTAAGACATGGGAACTCACCTCTCTATGTCTATCATAAAGGCCAAATGGGTATTTACCTCTCCATTTCGATCATAAAGGCCAATAGGTATTCACTTTTTACATTATATGTATAGTCATAGGTATTCACCTCCATAAATATTTTAGGTAAACATAGGTATTCGCCTCCATGCCCCACCATTATATGATATAGGTATTTGCCTCCATATCATTACATGAGGATCATAGGTATTCGCCTCCATGTCCAACATAAAGGCTAATGGGTATTCACCTCTTGCTTTACTATAGAAGTTATATATATTAAGGGTAGTCACCATACATTTCTCATATCATGTCATGGGTAATCAGCTTTTGATTACTAACTTAGGAATATGGGAGCTCTCTTACATCCTTCTCATATAAAGGTCTTTGGGGGAATCACCACAAGCCTTATCGCATTTCATAGTCCTTGGACTTAGATTCATTTTAGGTGAGCAAGCCTTTCAACCTAGAATCATTCTATGTGAGAGAACCTTTCATATCATACCATTTTCATGCTTAAATGTGTGTGTGAGAATGTTCTTTCACAACACAACAACATATCATAATCATACACACTTTACTCTCAAGGTGTTCTTAAGCAAATACATAATTTCATAAAACATGCATGAACCTCATACTTTACCTCCTTGAGGTTTCTAAACTTTCCTTTAATCATCATATCTTGAATTTTACATTAGACATGGATATCATCATAACTCAAGTGATTCTATCACTTCATACATTCAAACATTCATGGGGTAGGTTAGGTGGGTAAAGTCCTTCCACAATAATTCTATCTAATAGTTTACCATTATCATGTAACCTTCACTCTTAAATCCTTAACATACATAATTCATCATATTAACTTTACTCTCAAAACCCTAGTAATCATCATTCATGACTATAAGCCTTACTCTCAAGCTTTACTTCCTACAATCATCACACATACCTAGATTTCAAGGCATTGTAGTCAGATGCTTCATTATTAAGTGATTCTAGTCATATATCATCATAAAGGTTCAATCTCAAGCCTTACTAGTCATGATCCATCACATATGCAATTAATGCCTACTTTATTTTACTCTTGAACAATTACTATACATGTCATCAACCCTAGAAGATTATCTCTAAATCGTCAATTTCACCTTCCGTGGCATAAACCAACATTACTTCAATTTGATCAATTAGACTAGGGTTAGGCATAGAAAACATGTAATACCATCTTAATAACATTATTCACTACTAATTATATAATAAACAATCAATATCAACTCAATTTGGTCAACATACAACATAACCCATAACATTGAAGAAGCCCAAACTTGAATTGGGGAAATCTTCATCAAATTGGGGAATTCTAGGAAGGTCCATGGATGAATAAGCTATCATGCCTTGATTATAAAGCCCTCACAAATCTTGGAATATTGGAGGAATTTGACCTAGGTTTGACTCTTCTTCTTCTGCTTCGAGTTTTCTAGAGAGAGGATTTTTTAGAGGATGAACTTTGGGAACTTTTAGGGTTTTAGGATATAATGACTTAATTGGGGTAGTTAAAGGGTTAAAATAGCTTATATAGGTGTACTAAGACTATACAAAATGACCTCACTTAATAACCACCTAAAAAGGAATTTCCCTAAATACCCCTGACTAGGCAGCCTACTCCCAAGCACCACGACAGGCTCCACGAGCCGTGGCCCTCACCACGAGTCGGGGTACTTCCCGTGTTTCTTGGGTAGTGGCTTGGCCTTGGTGTCTTGACCTTCACAAATTGAAGGCATCTTCACAAGCCTTCCCACGAACTGTGGTCTTTACCACTGGCCATGAAGTGGCTAGTGAAGGTGAGCCATTTTGAGGCAGCTTCAACCTAGCTATTGACTTAGCCTTCACGAGCCACATCACGAGCCATGGTGTTGGTCATGAAGTGGGGGAGTGCTTAGGAAGCCTTGGGGCAGCCTTGGCCCTTCACTTGAGTCACGACCCAGGGTACTTCCTAGATGTAATAAGGCACATAGAACCCCGAAAGGCACCATGTAAGACACTTAGCATATCATAACATAAAGCATTAGAACAATACGAGTAAAAACACATTTAGGTCCAAAAAACTTTACAAAATAAAACGTAAGTCTAGACGTGTCTCGATTAGCCATCTATTACAATGCTAGAGTCAAAATAAATTCACAGCCCAAAACAACATAATCCGGAAGTGAAAATACAAGAATGAAACTACAATGATAGAATCAATCCTTGAATCAGGAGGACTCACCACGAGCAAGGAGAAATGAGAAAATCCAAGCTCTAGCCACAATGGGGACCGCCTTGAGAACCAGACCCTACACTTGGGAAAAATCTAGGAAAATATGGGTTAGTACAAAAATGTACTAAGTATGATAGTCATGCTTAAAATCATGAAAACATGCTAAAAGGGACATTTTAGTTGAATGCATGCCATTACTAGTTTAAAGCATCATTTTGAAGATAATGGAAAAGCATAAGTCATAGGCATAGTCAAATCATAGATTGTCATATCATAATAGGGACATACCATAAATACCCTCAAAGCAATACTTGTGTAGTGCATGAATAAGATCCCATAATCGCACCCATACTCAGTAAAGCTTTTTGAGTAACTATAGTTCATGTTTCATATTCTTGGTCATAGTATCATAAAAGGACATTGGCCTTAAACGACATAGACCATGTGAGCTTACCACAAAATCCGGTGTCTATCCCACACTGAAAAGGGGTTGTACTACTTGCCTAAGGTAGAACCATACTCTTAGCTTAGGTGGATCCATTAGGTAAAGACTTATGTGGACACATAGTTATGGGATAACGAGATTGCTACAGAAACCCACCCGAACTCTACCAAGGTATAAGGTTTCCATCTCATGAGATACATATTTTTGGAACTCAGACTCAACTAAGGTAGAAGGAACCTATTTTGAAAGTCGGACTCAACTATCATATAAGCTTCCATCTCGTATTCATATGCACTTGATGCTAAACATTAGTTCCAATAGATTACATTAAGTCTTAACTTAAGTGCATATTCATGAAAGAATGAGTTGACACTCAATCCAACATAATTTATACTGAGCTCATATATTCAATAGGTGAGAATAGCCTCTCAACCTTAAAATCATCATATTTTGAGAAAACCTTTCACATCATATCATATTCATACATAAGTGTGTACATGAGGATAACCTTCTAACAACACAACAACTAGATCATAATCATAATCACTTTACTCTCAAAGTGTTCTTAAAGCATATACACAGATCTCAAAATCATGCATAATTCTCATACTTTCCCCTTCAAGGACCATATACCATATTCAAGAAACATATCTAGATTACTAAATTAGACATGGATGTGATCATAATTCAAGTAACCCAATCTCTACATACATAATCTCATACCATTCTTCTATATTCAACAAACCCACATCACAAGATCATAGTTGCGTAATATGGGGTTTCATTAATTCTTGGGTATTTCAATATAAAAACCATAATAAATTGTCAATTCAATCATAATTTAAACTAAATCAACCATTAGAATCATTTTTGAAAGGAACCCATGACTTGGAGACAAATCCTAACTTTTGGGGGATTTCTATCATTGAAATTGAGGTTTTGAAGGGACTCCATGGATGAATGCTATCCATGGATGAAGGAAAAACTTGCTCCTTGAGCCATAGCCCCAACCTACTCCTCCTCCTATCAATGGAGAGAATTTCCTTTGGAGAGGATGAAGTTCTAGGTTTTCTTTTAGATTCTAGGGAGAGTGACTTAATTGGGGGAATTTGGGGTATAAAAAAGCTTATATACTTTACTAGGGAAGGACTAAAACGATGTAGTACCAAATTAGGGAAATAACAAAAGACCCCTATGATTTCCAACTTAGAAACTGCAATGTGCATGCAGAAGCTCACCAAGGGAACTCAGTGACTCGCCAAGTGTGCCCTTGGTGTCACGACCTAGGGGTACCCCCTAGATGTAACATGGTGTAGTTGACCCCGGAGGGGTCATATACAAGCCCTTAGCATAATCATAACTTACGATAAATAGGAAATACGAGAAAAATTAAAACTTTTACAATCGAAGTCATTTTCATAACAAAAGAAGCAGAAGTCTTTACAAAACATTTGTCTCAAACCATCTAACATAATACTTGAATGAAACTCTTGGGACGCAGCCCACACAAAGTCTAAACATAAAGGTAAAGTGGATATTATCCTCGAAGTTATGAGGAATCACCAAGATCTTCAACTCTTCTAGATCCTTGAAACCTAGCCTCCAAAGCAACTCAAGCCTCCAACCCTACATTTGGTTAGAATGTAGGCAATATGCGTTAGTACAAAATGTACAAAGTATTAAAGCTAGCACAACATCATAAGAGCATCTTAAATGGTTAGTCAACATAAGACATAAGCATAAGAGATAATAACATGATCATAACACAATCGATAGGATAATCATCAACACAAGCATCATATAAACACAAGTCAACATACGATATATTTAATGAGCATTGGAGATACATCATGTTCGTGGCATAGTCTTTACTTAGACTTTCATGGTTACATACTTCAACCTTAAGTCCTTCACATTACGAGATAACTACTTCACAAGCCACCTCTAAGTATACTTGTGCAATGCAAGGATAGCATCCCATACTACCATCAAAGCTAAGTACCTCTCTTTGGTCAATCTTGGACATAGTCCACTTTCACATTCAAGACTTAGGTCTTCATGTCATCTTAATTATAATCTATGTACATGGTCAACTCTTAAGCTTATCTATGCCATAAGGGTACCATACTTCTAAGTAACTTCAAGACACACTTGTGCAATGCATGATAGGCATCCCATACTACCCTTGACACTAACCATAGCCTTGAAGTCATCCTAGTAATATTTTACCCTACTTTGGCCTCAGTATTAGCTTAACTCTCATAACTAAGGGAATCTCTAACCTTTAGTCAACTATAACTAGGAAAGGCAACTTTAGCACAATCCTATCTCAAGACTTCTCTTTAGTGACCCTAAGTCATACTTGTGTAGTGCATGCATAACACTCAATAATACTATACATGCTAAGTACTACGTTTAGATCCTCATTCTAACACTTCTTGGTTTGGAACCTAGTTCCTTTAATTTCTTTAGAACACTATGAGGTACCCTCTTAAGTGATACGCTCAAATTACACCTCCTTTCAGAAGCATAAGCGATCGTTATCAAGTAAAGAACCCAACTTGTAGGTTGAGATCGATCCCACGAGGAAAATGGTTTAGACTTTACTTTTAACCAACAATTATATTCGATTAGTCAAATTATTTCCAGAAACAGGTAATAAAAAGGGGGGTTGTGCTTGTGTGAAACAAATAGTAAGAACTTAATAAGTAGTCAATAATTAAACTCAACTTTGGTTGTTATCAAGATAAGAGAAATAACTAGGGTATACGTGTTTCCCATAATCTCATCTAGTTGATAAAAAAAAACTAACTTATACGAACCCATAAAATCAGAAGGGCAAGAATTGCAAGAACACTTTTCACTACATATTTTTTCAGATGACATCTCAAGAAGAGTAAAAGAAATATGATAATAATAATAGTAAAATAAAAATTTAAACTAATCCTAAGAAACAAAAAAGGACTACAAGTCAAAATAAATACTAAAGATAATTTCTAAGCCATATTCCCCGGAAGCGGCGCCATTCTTGATAACGTTCAAATATACTTCTTGAAAAGAAATATAAACGATCGTATGCAATATATTTATCCAACTATGAGTCGGGGTCGATTCCACAGAGAATATGGAAGAATATTGTCAATAGCAAATATTTAACTCGATAGTCGTTATATAAAAATGGGGGGATTTAAATTGAAATAAAATAAAAATAATAAAAAAATAGCTTTGAACTAAGTATTTATTCATATTCAGATTATTAAAAGTAACTAGGAATGTGTTCCCCAGAAGCTCATAACGCAGTAATCCTAATAATAGTAATCCTTTTCTAGTGTATTACATGCAAAGTGATAAGTTAGGTATCTCTAAATCCTTGGTCCGGCATCTAGAGAATTTCACCCCGCACCTTGGTCCGGCTACGTGTGTATAATTTACTAACCCTTACCTTTACCTCATATTAGACATCATAATCGATGTTTGGCTTAGTTATTACTTCGCACCAATCGACACTAGCCTATTAGATAGTATCACACTAAATCTATGTTGATAATTCTTTTCTTGTTAATTACCTCCTTGGTCC
>NC_064289.1:32590422-32603995 GCF_019186545.1 Solanum stenotomum | reverse complement strand
GCCGCGTGAACAGTAATACCGCCGCCTCAACTTAATTCTGCACCATTCACTTGCTGCCACGTGGCAGCAGCAAGAAGCAAGCGTAAAATTGAATTTCCACCATTGGGAGCAGACTTGGTAGCAGATGTGGAGCAAATGCAGGGTGAGGATCCTGCCCCTCCATCCACTACTGAGGATTCCCCGGCTTGCCCATCTCTGGCCGCTAGTCAGGCCCCTAGCTCCTCCAGAGCCACTCCCTTCCTCAGGGTCTGTTACCGTGCCCTTAGATCGTTTCCAGAAGTTAGATCCCCAGATGGCTACCCTGCTTGGGAATGTGAGGCCTTGGATGCAGTGTATGATATAAGAGTTTGAGGCTCGAATTGAGCACATGATGGACCAAAAGGTTCAGGCCATTCATAAAAACTTGGATGCCTTCGAGTTAAGAGTCCTAGAGCGACCATCCCCCACCACTGGTGTTTCTGCTTTCCAGACAGAGATAGCTAGTATCCGAGCTGATCTTGATACCCTCGTAGTTCCACCAGAGACTGCGCCTGAGTCTGCCCACACGACACCAGTTGATAATACAGTATTGGATGCATTATTCAGAGATGTGATGTTGCCGCGTGCTTCTTCCCATCATGGGAGGCACCTCACTTTAGTTGGACTTCTGATGACACTGAGGCTGGGAGATCTCGCAATAGGGAGCGCCAAGAGCTTGAGGCGGCACAGAGGGCATCCTTAGTTAATGAGGAGATGCGCCAGCAGTGGGCTAGAGAGGCAGGTTTTGGTGCCTCTATCAGCGTGAGCACTATTGATGGTGCGGTGAGAGTTGATGTGAGCACTACTGATGGTGCAAAAAGAGTTGATATTAGCACTACTAAATGTGCTGAGATGGTAGATGCAGGGATTACTGATGGTAACCCAAGTGTTGATCGAATGGATTAGGGGAACCCGGACCCACCCGCTTGTTGATAGGTCTTCGGCGCTATGCGCCACAGGTTTTCTTCACCCAATCCTTTATTCTTTACTTTTTGTGCATTGGGGACAATTGTACTCTAGTTTGTTGGGGGTGGGGTAAATGGATTGTGAGTGATAATGTGAAGTCTGAGTAACCCAACTCATAATCCTCTCTTGGAGTTTTCTTGCCTTTGTTCTTTTCCCCCAAGAGACTATTTTAATTTCTATTGAACCGACATGTTTAGGAATGTATGTTTAAGAGTAAATAGAAAAATGAAAGAATGTTGTAATAAAAAAAACATGAAAAAAAATGATCCCTGTCTAAAATGTTGAAATCTGCTAAATCGACAGTCTTGATGAGTTGAATGTGTCGGATCTTAATGTGACATGATAAGGAACTGATTTGACCTCTTGACTTAAGCTAAAACTTGAATTGGGTAATCTGATAATGAAACAATGTGCCAAGAGTGTGTGAGAAAAGTTGAATGTTCAAACAGTTGTGCCAATCTAGAACTTTCCCCGTTAGTCCTGCTAAGATGATCTAGGCTACAAGTTGGGAATTGATCATAGGCTCTTTTCAAATTAGTCCACTTAAGCCTAAAATGATCCCACCAAATGAAAGCATTGTTCCCTTTTGATCCAAATAATTGAGCCTTAAATAGACCATTTCTTTTGATTCACCTAACTCACCTTCCCTAAAATCATTGTCTTGGCTCCCGTCCCTCCTTGGACATGTGCACCTTGACTTAGGCCAAAAGCCTAAGTTGACGTGGCTAAGTCAAAAAGTTACCTTGATCTTGGCCCTGGTCCAAAATTGGATATTATGCACCTGAATGAATGTAAAATTCCTAAGTTGAGGGTGGTTATGAAAGAGGAAAACGAAAGAAAAAAATGGTATGAAAAGAGTTTTGTGTAGGAAAGAGAAAAAGACAAGAGAAGAGGATGTGACTTTGTGCAAAAGAAGCAAGAAGATGATAAATAAAAGTACTGAAAAATAAAGAAAAATAAATTGAAAGAAAAAGAAGAAAGTGAGAAATAAGAGCCACAAAGTCAAAAGTCACATCCATGTTTAAGAGAGTCAAGGGAAAGAAAGTAAAATGAAAGGATGTCAAAAATAGGTTGAGACAAGAGGTAAAAAGCCAATGTAATGTCAATGAGGGCAGAAAGTCACTAAAAAGTACCTACATGTACCACACCTGACCCTGAGCCTACGTTACAAGCTAAGAAAGTCCTATATTAATCCTAACAACTAGTTTGGAGAGTCTAAGCAGTGAAAATAAGGGCAAGCCTATGGTATTGAGCACTAACTGTACTTGAAGTCACTTCTGAGCGTGAGTGTTGAATGAATCCTAAAATTCTAAAATTTGTATCTTCTGTGTGAAAAGGATTTCGTTTGAAGTGAGGGCACAAGTTATATTGTCGGAAAGTTGGTACCTTGGTGATTGTAAGTAACGTGTATGTTATGGTGTATATTGGTCGGTCTTTGTCATATCTTTATCCGCATGAGTTAGCTTGTTGAGTCTAAGAGAAACGATTTGCACTGAGAAAGTGGGATAGATTGAAATAGCCATGTGATTGCTTGAGTTTGTATGTGTACTTCTACACAAATGTCGTTTAGAGTCTTAGTACGTCGCTTGAGGACAAACAACGAATTTAAGTTGAGGGTGTTGATATATTATGAGTTTAGAATATTTTTAATACATTTCACTTAAGACTTGTGTGTGTCTAGGGCTATTTTGTATTAGAATTAATGTTTATTGTGTTATTTTTGCAGGAAATAGGCTTGGACAGGGTTGGGAGAGATGACAGTTGAAATTCTGCTGAAGGAGCCACCCACGGAGGTGACCTACGGACCGTAGGTCCAGTCACGGTCCGTCATGTGTAGGTGTGGAATGAACATCAGGAAAGTCTGACTAAGAGTGGAACCACAGAGGCTAGTGATAGAGCCTAGGTCAACCAACATACCATTTTGCACATCCGTCGATGAGATCAGAGATTTGGAGTTCCAGTATCAGATGAAAAGTTCCAACTATGGAGCCACGGAAGGGGGACTCAAAGGCCGTAGTTCAACCTACAGTCTGTACTGCACCCCTGTCATTTGTATCTGGAAGTTGAAGGTCCTAGCCTCTGTAGAAAATTTCTAAGTATCAACCTATCGAAGGTACTACGTACCGTAGGTCTAACCATGGTCCATAGTGTAATGACCCTAAAAACGAACTAGTGAAACTAGAGCCTCACATGTGAGTTTGGAGTTGAGAACTTGATGAAATGATGAGAAATGACTGTGACGTCCGGAAACTAGTCATTTGAACTAGTGAGTAATAAGGGTCAACTTTAAATGGTCATATCTTTTACCTAAAAATGAATTAGGTGGACCTTTATCCATCCGATTAAAGGTCTCTGAGTCCTCTTTCCAATGCCACCGAGTTTACCCAATTCCGACCTTGGAGTAAAAAGTTATGCCTGAAAAAGTGAAGCACTTTCCAAAAGGACGAGTTTAGACGGGTTTAGTGAACACTTTTAAGTTTAACTTTGTGGGTCCTAAATTCTTTTCCTAAGTTGAGTTCTTATTATTCTTTGCCTTTCCTAGAAATTATAAAGCCCCTTTTTGACCAAAATTCTTTCATTTAATTCACTCTAATTAGAATAAAGAAAGAAATCCACCTCCTCTCAAATATCTTTCTCTACAATCCTCCATTGAAGAAGGTCAAGAACTAGGAGCTAGGGTTTGACGATTTTAAGGTGTTTCTTTCTCAAATTGATTGGGGATTCTTAGTTAAGGTATGGGGACTCTTTATCTTTGATTCCTTTTTCAATCAAAGAGCTAATTCAAAGTATTTTCAAAGTTCTTCAAAAATCCTAAAGTCCTAATTTCGATTCTAGCATGGGTTCCTGCATAAAAAAAGTTTTAAATGATGATTTATAATGTTATTAATGATTATTAATGGTTTTTAGAAATAAATTCCCATGAACCCATGTTTTTCTCAAATTCTCTAAATTTCACCATAATGTGGGTATATTGATTTTGAGTAGATGATTATAGAGTTGTGTTTAGTATGGTATGGGCTGTTCATATACGGTATTATATATGTTGAATTGTGAAGAATTGATGTCGAATTGAAGGATATGAGATTTGAACCTTGAATGGGCAAATAGTGAATCGATACTTATGTTGATTATTGGATTATGTTTAGCTTGTATTGTATAGCTAAATTCTACTATTATCAATGTTCTTCTATAGTGATATTATGCAGAATGGTAAGATGGCTTGATCACTTAATATTGCTATAATTGCTTCTTAGGTTGGATCTACCTTCGGTGGAAGTTTTGGTTGTTGCTTAGGAATTATGATAGTGGCCATGAAGGGCATTGTAAGGGTATTGTTGTATTGTTGTGTGATTATATATATATGAGGCTATATGTAAAGTCCTATATGAAGCTATATCTAATGTTTTATGTGAAGCTATAGGTGAAGGTATGATGTGAATGAGTTTTATGTGGTCTTGTGATGATCCTATGTAAAGTGGTTAGCATTGTGAGTTAAATTATGACTTCTCATGACGTATATATGAAATGATGTTGTAATATGACATATCCTTAAATTAAAATGTTGTAACTTGGTTGGTAGACTAAAGTGTCCCTCCTTATTACTTAAAGTCTTGAATGCATGAATGTGTGAAGTGGGCAGAACTAAGAAATGGTGCTCTTTCTATAAATGCTAGAAGAGGAATTCTAGACCAAGACTTGACTCGGCGGAACTAAGAAATGGTGCCCTTTCATATGTCTAGCTTTCCTAAGTAAATGTGAAAGCTTGAAGTGGTGAACCTTAGGGGTAGTGACCTTCTTCTTGAGTGAAATGATAGACTTAGAGATGGATGCATGGAGCCGGAACGGCATGAAAATTCTTATCTAAGAAAGTCAAATTAGCTATCCCTATGAACCTTGATTGGGCATAACTAAGAAATTGGGCCTTTCTTGTGAAGAGATACTATGAGTTGGTTGAACTAGAAAAGGAACCCTCTCTAGTACATATGTGAATGAAAATACTCTATTGGAAACAAGGCTAGCACCGAGTGGATGTGGTTAGGATGGTGGCCCTACTTTAAAATGAGACTAGGGCACAATGAACTTCCTTGGACATCCCCTAAACTATGTGCCTACAGGGGTTGCTTACTAGTTCTACCTTTGGCAAGTAGAACAACCTCCACGGAGTAGGATAGAGTTCGGATTCCATACCTAGCTAGTATGGTCTATGTCGGTTATGTCTATTCCCATCATGTGGGATGTGCACTCTAGTTATTGGATAGGTTCTACAACGTGTAGGTAGTAGTATGGGATGCTATCTACACATGACACGAGTAGGCTTTGAAGATACTAAAGTGAGTTCCCTTAGTCTAACGACTAGTATGTGAAAGTCCCCTTATGTGCTGACTAAGTTATGTAAAATAACGTGACAATGTAAATTATTAGTCAATGTAAATTATTAGTCATGCATTATTTCTTTCCCTTTTTGGACTAAAGTGTAGGGATTTGGAGATGATGAAATGTCATGGCTATTTGATAGGTTTCTAAGTGTTGAAGATGAAGACTTGGTGAGTCCTCTTATATTCGAGGACAATACCCAATATGTTCTTTTATGTCTTTTTAGTATTGTTTAAGTTGTGTATGGGATTAGTCCCGAATTTTGTACTCTAAAGTATTAGATGGTTTTGAGACGTTGTGTATAAAGTCTAGAAAGTCTTCCGTTTGCTATTTTTTTTATATGAAATGTTTTCTTGGTAAAGAAAGTTTTTAATTCCTTATGGTGTTAGTGTCTATGCGATGAATGAATGCTAAGAGGCTTGTATTAGACCTCTTCGAGGTCGAGTATGCCGATTACGACTAGGGGGTGCTCCCGGGTCGTGACAAACTTGGTATTAGAGCATAAATTTTCGGGATGGTCTTAAGTTGTCTTAAAACCACATCTAGTAGAGTCTTGTTCATAATGTAAAGCGCACCACATTAAGAATAGGAGGCTATTGGGTGCTAAGAAAGTTTCACTTCTTCATTCTTTTAGTCGTGCCATGGTGTTTCTCTCTATAATGTCTTCCCTTGTTCCGTATGTGATGGTCATTTGAGTATAACCTTTGAGGATGTTTTAATGTTGCAAGGGTTGAGGGAGAGAGAATGTTGGTTGTGATGCCAACTATGACTTGGTGACTTAGTAGGTGTGAGGTGAAAGATTGTGGTGATAACTTTAGTATGAATGGGATTCCTTTGGTTATGCGTGTTGTTGGTAGTATCCAGCTTAGTCATGAGGAAGTTTTGTGATGTGTTGAAGGAATTTGTGAAATGTGTGGTGATTTAGAAATGCTAGGTGTAATGAGTATAAAAGCCTAGTGTTGTTTTGATCCGACCTTAGGATGGAAGGAGATGAATTTGAAAGAACTAGTAAGAGTTTCTCCTAAATGGGGGAAATATGTGGTTAGATGATAAGGTCTTTAAGTGTGGTTGATGTTTATGAGTTAGGCTTGAAGGGTGTTTACATTACAAAAGTTTTAGTGAATTAAAGAGTTGGGTAAGAATGGTTTTGGTAAGATTGATGGTATGTTGAGTAGTGAAGTTGTTGAGAAGTGTAGATATCCTTACCTACTTCTATATGTGCTTACTCAAGCATAAAACAAAGACTTCCCAGAAGCTTGGGTTATGTTTTGGAGTCTTATGTGAAAAAGAGATTTCCATGGTTTCCTAATGTCATGCATGTTTTAAATGAATTCTTGTTAAATGAGAAAATGAGTTTTCATAAATAAATGTTCCTTATGTTGATGTGCATCTATAGTTATTTGCCTAAATGTTGCATGAGTTGAGTTATGAGCATGTTTAAAAGTGGTTCATTAAAGAATTTTGACTTAGCATGTTATATTGTAATGGTACATTCCTTATCTATGGTAACCCTTAGGATCACGTAGCTGTATATATAGAGATTGTATGGGCGGTCACTTCATGTTTCACTTAAGTGTGGCTTTGGGTAACTTGAGATAGAGGTCATTAAATGATGAAAAGGCTTACTTGTCGCTTATGTTCATGTATTGTACAATGGTACTAGTTGAGTATGTCTATTATGATGAGCATGAGATGATTTGAAGAAGGAAGTACCTCCAAGGATATGAAATGAGAAATGAGAAAAGCTAAAGATGCTGCATAAGGAGTTCGTAGATGTTGTGCCTACTTTCTTGAATTACATGAAGTTCTGTGGGACTTTCTATGTGGAGTCGATGTTTCCTCCTATATTTATGCATTTGTATTGATGTTGTATGCATGTTGATGGGCTGTTTACTTGAGTCGTTACCCCTTATGTGTTTAAAGTGTCATTCGAGGACGAATGTTCCCAAGTGGGGGATAATGTAATGACCCTAAAAACGAACTAGTGAAACTAGAGCATTGCATGTGAGTTTGGAGTTGAGAACTTGATGAAATGATGAGAAATGACCATGACGTCCGGAAACTAGTCATTTGAACTAGTGAGTTGTAAGGGTCAACATTAAATGGTCGTATCTTTTAGCTCAAAATGAATTAGGTGGACCTTTACCTATCCAATTAAAGGTCTCTGAGTCCTCTTTCCAACGCCACAGGGTTTGCCCAATTCCGACCTTGGAGTAAAAAGTTATGCCCGAAATAGTGAAGCACTGTCCAAAAGGACGAGTTTAGACGGGTTTAGTGAACACTTTTAAGTTTAACTTTGTGGGTCCTTAATTCTTTTCCTAAGTTGAGTTCCTATTATTCTTTGCCTTTCCTAGCAATTATAAAGCCCCTTTTTGACCAAAATTCTTTCATTTAAGTCACTTCAATTAGAATAAAGAAAGAAACCCACCTCCTCTCAAATATCTTTTCCTACAATCCTCCATTGAAGAAGGTCAGGAACTAGGAGCTAGGGTTTGACGATTTTAAGGTGGTTCTTTCTCAAATTGCTTGGGGATTCTTAGTTAAAGTATGGAGACTCTTTATCTTTGATTACTTTTTCAATCAAAGAGCTAATTCAAAGTTCTTCAAAAATCCTAAAGTCCTAATTTCGATTCTAGCATGGGTTCTTGCATAAAAAAGGTTTTAAATGATGATTTATATTGTTATTAATGATTATTAATGGTTTTTAGAAATAAATCCCCATAAACCCATGTTTTTCTCAAATTCTTTAAATTTCACCATAATGTGGGTGTATTGATTTTGAGTAGATGATTATAGAATTGTGTTTAGTATGGTATGTGCTGTTCTTATATGGTATTATATATGTTGAATTTTGAAGAATTGATGCTGAATTGAAGGATATAAGATTTGAGCCTTGAATGGGCAAATAGTGAATCGGTGGTTATGTTGATTATTGGATTATGTTTAGCTTGTATTGTATAGCTAAATTCTACTATTATCTATGTTATTCTATAGTGATATTATGGATAATGGTAACATGACTTGATCTCTTAATAGTGCTATAATTGCTTCTTAGGTTGGATCCACCTTCGGTGGAAGTGTTGCTTGTTGCTTGCTGCTTTGGAATTACGATAGTGGCCATGAAGGGCATTGTATGAGTATTGTTGTATTGTTGTGTGATTATATATATATGAGGTTATATGTAAAGTCTTATATGGAGCTATATGTAATGTTTTATGTGAAGCTATATGTGAAGGTATGATGTGAATGAGTTTTATGTGATCTTGTGATGATCCTATGTAAAGTGGATAGCATTGTGAGTTAAAGTATGACTTCTAATGATGTATATATGAAATGATGTTGGATTATGACATATCCTTAAATGAAAATGTTGTGACTTGGTTGGTAGACTAAAGTGTCCCTCCTTGTTACTTAAAGTCTTGAATGCATGAATGTGTGAAATGGGCAGAACTAAGAAATGGTGCCCTTTCTATAAATGCTAAAAGAGGAATTCTAGTCCAAGACTTGAATAGGAAGAACCATGAAATGGTGCCCTTTCATTAGTCTCGCTTTCTAAAGTAAATGTGAAAGCTTGAAGTGGTGAACCTTAGAGGTAATGACCTTCTTCTTGAGTGAAATGATAGACTTAGAGATGGATGGAGACGGAACGGTATGAAAATCCTTATCTAAGAAAGTCAAATGAGCTATCCTTATGAACCTTGATTGGCCATAACTAAGAAATGGGGCCTTTCTTAGGAAGAGATATTATGAGTTGGTTGAACTAGAAAAGGAACCCTGGTTAGTACATATGTGAATGAAAATACTCTATGGGAAACAATGCTAGCACCGAGTGGATGTGGGTAGGATGGTGGCCCTACTTGAGTATGAGACTAGGGCACAATGAACTTCGTTGGACATCTCCTAAACCATGTGCCTACATGGGTTGCTTACTAGTTTTACCTTTGGCAAGTAGAACAACCTCCACAGAGTAGGATAGACTCCGGATTCCATACCTAGCTACTATGGTCTATGTCAGTTATGCCTATTCCCATCAAGTGGGATGTGCATTCTAGTTATTGGAGAGGTTCTACAACGTGTAGGTAGTAGTATGGGATGCTATCTACACATGGCACGAGTAGGCTTTGAAGATACTAAAGTGAGTTCCCTAAGTCTAACGACTAATATGTGAAAGTCCCCTTATGTGCTAGAATGTCTCCAAAATGGTTTCTTAAAGAATGTTGGTCTATTGATGTTATGTTGTAAAGAAAATGTACTTATCTAAGGTAATCTTGGGGAACACTTAAGTGTGCTTGAAGAGGTTGTATGGGCGGTCACTTCATGTCTCACTCAAGTGTGTCTTAAGGTTATATTAGGTAGAGGTCCTATGGTAATGAAATGACATGTGTTCTTTTAAAGTTAAGCATGGGTTGTATATGGACATATGTTGAGTATATATATGGCTGGCTATGGTCTTATTAGTTAATGTTGACTTGTATTATGTCTCTTATACTTGTAAAGGAAAGGTTTTATCAAATGATATGAAAGCATTTACTTCCTTGAAAATGTCCTTTTTGGCATGTTTTTGCATGGTCTCCATACTTAGCACTTAATTGTGCTAATCCTTTTCTTTCCCTTTTTGGACTAAAGTGTAGGGATTTGGAGATGAAGACTTGGTGAGTCCTTATATATTCGAGGACAATACCCAATATGTTCTTTTATGTCTTTTTATTATTGTTTAAGTTGTGTATGGGATTAGTCCCGAATTTTGTACTCTAAAGTATTAGATGGTTTTGAGCCATCATGTATATAGTGTAGAAAGTCTACCGCTTGCTATTTTTTTTTTTATGAAATATTTTCTTGGTAAAGAAAGTTTTTAATTCCCTATTGTTTTAGTGTCTATGCGATGAATGAATGCTAAGAGGTTTGTATTGGACCTCTTCGAGGTCTAGTACATCGATTACGACTAGGGGGTGATCCCGGGTCGTGACAAACTTGGTATTAGAGCATAAGTTTCCGGGATGGTCTTAGGTTGTCTCAAAACCACATCTAGTAGAGTCTTGTTTATAATGTGAAGCGCGCCACATTTTGAATATGAGGCTATTGGGTGGTAAGAAAGTTTCACTTCTTTATTATTTTAGTTGTGCTATGGAGTTTCTCTGTATAATGCCTTCCCTTGTTCCGTATGTGATGGTCATTTGAGTGTAACGTTTGAGGAAGTTTTAATGTTGCAAGGGTTAAGGGAGAGAGAATGATGGTAGTGATGCCAACTATGAGTTGCTGACTTAGTAGGTGTGAGGTGAAAGATTGTGGTGATGACTTTAGTATGAATGGGATTTCTTTGGTTATGCGTGTTGTTGGTATTATCCGGCTTAGTCATGAGGAAGTTTTGTGATGTGTTGAAGGAATTTGTGAAATGTGTGGTGATTTAGAAATGCTAGGTGTAATGAGTATAAAAGCCTAGTGTTGTTTTGATCCGACCTTAGGATGGAAGGAGATGAATTTGAAAGAACTAGTAAAAGTTTCTCCTAAGTGTGGGAAATATGTGGTTAGATGATAAGGTCTTTAAGTGTGGTTGATGTTTATGAGTTAGGCTTGAAGGATGTTTTCATTACAAGAGGTTTAGTGAATTAAAGAGTTGGGTAAGAATGGTTTTGGTAAGATTGATGGTATGTTGAGTAGTGAAGTTGTTGAGAAGTGTTGATAACCTTACCTACTTCTATATGTGCTTACTCAAGCCTAAAACAAAGAGCTCCTAGAAGCTTGGGTTATGTTTTGGAGTCTTATGTGAAAAAGAGTTTTGCATGGTTTCCTAATGTCATGCATGTTTTAAATGAATTCTTGTTAAATGGGAAAATGAGTTGTCATAAATTTATGTTCCTCATGTTGATGTGCATCTATAATGATTTGCCTAAATGTTGCATGAGTTGACTTATGAGCATGTTTAAAAATGGTTCATTAAAGAATTTTGACTTAGCATGTTATATTGTAATGGTACATTCCGTATCTATGGTAACCCTTAAGAACACTTAGCTGTATATATAGAGATTGTATGGGCGGTCACTTCATGTTTCACTTAAGTGTAGCTTTGGGTAACTTGAGATAGAGGTCATTAAATGATGAAAAGGCTTACTTGTCACTTATGTTCATGTATTGTATATTGGTACTAGTTGAGTATGTCTATTATGATGAGCATGAGCTGATTTGGAGAAGGAAGACCTCCAAGGAAATGAAATAAGAAATGAGAAAAGGTAAAGATGATGCATAAGGAGTTAGTAGATGCTGTGCCTACTTTCTTGAATTACATGAAGTTCTGTGGGACTTTCTATGTGGAGTCGATGTTTCCTCCTATATTTATGCATTTGTATTGATGTTGTATGCATGTTGATGGGCTGTTTACTTGAGTCGTTACCCCTTATGTGTTTAAAGTGTCATTCGAGGACGAATGTTCCCAAGTGGGGGATAATGTAATGACCCTAAAAACGAACTAGTGAAACTAGAGCATTGCATGTGAGTTTGGAGTTGAGAACTTGATGAAATGATGAGAAATGACCATGACGTCCGGAAACTAGTCATTTGAACTAGTGAGTTGTAAGGGTCAACATTAAATGGTCGTATCTTTTAGCTCAAAATGAATTAGGTGGACCTTTACCCATCCAATTAAAGGTCTCTGAGTCCTCTTTCCAACGCCACAGGGTTTGCCCAATTCCGACCTTGGAGTAAAAAGTTATGCCCGAAATAGTGAAGCACTGTCCAAAAGGACGAGTTTAGACGGGTTTAGTGAACACTTTTAAGTTTAACTTTGTGGGTCCTTAATTCTTTTCCTAAGTTGAGTTCCTATTATTCTTTGCCTTTCCTAGCAATTATAAAGCCCCTTTTTGACCAAAATTCTTTCATTTAAGTCACTTCAATTAGAATAAACAAAGAAACCCACCTCCTCTCAAATATCTTTTCCTACAATCCTCCATTGAAGAAGGTCAGGAACTAGGAGCTAGGGTTTGACGATTTTAAGGTGGTTCTTTCTCAAATTGCTTGGGGATTCTTAGTTAAAGTATGGAGACTCTTTATCTTTGATTACTTTTTCAATCAAAGAGCTAATTCAAAGTTCTTCAAAAATCCTAAAGTCCTAATTTCGATTCTAGCATGGGTTCTTGCATAAAAAAGGTTTTAAATGATGATTTATATTGTTATTAATGATTATTAATGGTTTTTAGAAATAAATCCCCATAAACCCATGTTTTTCTCAAATTCTTTAAATTTCACCATAATGTGGGTGTATTGATTTTGAGTAGATGATTATAGAATTGTGTTTAGTATGGTATGTGCTGTTCTTATATGGTATTATATATGTTGAATTTTGAAGAATTGATGCTGAATTGAAGGATATAAGATTTGAGCCTTGAATGGGCAAATAGTGAATCGGTGGTTATGTTGATTATTGGATTATGTTTAGCTTGTATTGTATAGCTAAATTCTACTATTATCTATGTTATTCTATAGTGATATTATGGATAATGGTAACATGACTTGATCTCTTAATAGTGCTATAATTGCTTCTTAGGTTGGATCCACCTTCAGTGGAAGTGTTGCTTGTTGCTTGCTGCTTTGGAATTACGATAGTGGCCATGAAGGGCATTGTATGAGTATTGTTGTATTGTTGTGTGATTATATATATATGAGGTTATATGTAAAGTCTTATATGGAGCTATATGTAATGTTTTATGTGAAGCTATATGTGAAGGTATGATGTGAATGAGTTTTATGTGATCTTGTGATGATCCTATGTAAAGTGGATAGCATTGTGAGTTAAAGTATGACTTCTAATGATGTATATATGAAATGATGTTGGATTATGACATATCCTTAAATGAAAATGTTGTGACTTGGTTGGTAGACTAAAGTGTCCCTCCTTGTTACTTAAAGTCTTGAATGCATGAATGTGTGAAATGGGCAGAACTAAGAAATGGTGCCCTTTCTATAAATGCTAAAAGAGGAATTCTAGTCCAAGACTTGAATAGGAAGAACCATGAAATGGTGCCCTTTCATTAGTCTCGCTTTCTAAAGTAAATGTGAAAGCTTGAAGTGGTGAACCTTAGAGGTAATGACCTTCTTCTTGAGTGAAATGATAGACTTAGAGATGGATGGAGACGGAACGGTATGAAAATCCTTATCTAAGAAAGTCAAATGAGCTATCCTTATGAACCTTGATTGGCCATAACTAAGAAATGGGGCCTTTCTT
>NC_064289.1:32391452-32589136 GCF_019186545.1 Solanum stenotomum | reverse complement strand
CAAGTTTTTCAATAAATAGGGTATGTAAACCTCGCTTTTGGGGGTTAGACACCATTGAATACTTTTCGTTCTTGATATTTTCTTGCGAATTAACTTTTAAACTTTGGCAAATTTGATTTCCTAAATTCTGTTTATCAGATTTTATCTTCGAATTTCAATTGTAGATTACGGGTTTCTTCTACTCAATGCGTAAATTCATGAATTCTTCTTCTAAAAATATGAATTGTGTTCTTTCAAGTATGAGTAGCTAAATCCACAACTAGGGTTGTGGTAACCATGAAAAATTAACAACGTATGAATAATTACTAAGTAATTCTTGACTAGTGTTGATCCATGTATTGGTAATTCTTTCGCTTAGAAGTCTTTTTAATGGTGGCCAACGTTAGAACTCGCCTTATTGCTACTTGTCGGACCAAGAAGGTAGTTAATAAGAAAAGAATAATCAACAAAGATTTAGTGTGATACTATCTAATAGTCTAATAACAATTGGCGCGAGGGTGAAAACTAAGCCATACATTGATGTGATGTCTAATATGAGGTAAAGTTAAAGGTTAGTAAATTATACACACGTAGTCGGATCAAGGTGCGAGGTGAAATTCCTTATTTTGAGGGCCAATCACTTAGGTATACCTAACTTACCACTTTGCATGTGATACACTACGAAATAATAATTATTATTATTAGGATTACCGCGTTAAGAGCTTCTGGGGAACACATACAGGGTAGTTTCTCTCTCTCATTGATATAAACAAAGTTCGAATCTTGCTCACTTGTTACGTAAAAACATTCAGTCATTTGTTTCACAACCCCCCCACCCCCCCTTTACTTTATTTTCTCTGAAAATAACATGACTAAACAAATATAATAGTGAGTTAAGATTAAGTCTAAACCATATTGTTCCTGGGATCGAGCCCAACCTACAAGTTGGATTCTTTACTTGATAATGATCGCTTATACTTGTTTAGGGAAGTGTAATTTATGTGTATCAAGGCATCACAATACACCACAAAACCATATGTACAATCCGGTAAGGTAAACACCGGAACAGAAATGTCACGCCCTGAAGCTCTCCCTAGGACGCGGACCTAGGATCACGAGTGACCCCAAGCTAACCCTGTTGCCATATCATAAACATACTTAATAAACCTAAGTAAGGAAACACTGCGCGGAAGATAAATCATAAGATAAACTGAAATATTGGGGAATACATATTCTATGTCTGAATATATATAAAACTGGGAAGAGTTTATGATACTGAAATAAAACTCAAGTGCTAAAAATGAATATAACTCTGTCTAAAATAAAGCTTCTAACTGAGGAGAAGTGTTGGAACATGCCCCAGATAGATCTAGAAAAATTGAAACTAAAGACTAAAATATAGACATGAAACTTGTCTATCATCCTCAGAGAATCAAGACTCACCACAGATGCTGCTGAGCTAAAGATCGAGAACCGATATGTGCTTGATATGAAAGTGGAGGACCTGAACCTATATCATGAGAAGATGTAGTGCAGAGTATGCGTCAGTACTTGGAAGGTACTGAGCATGCATGATAGAGTAAAGCTGAAATATATACATAACTGAACAAAGCATATAATGGAGCAATGATATGAGATAAGCATGATACTATATTATAAAATAACTGAATGCAATGACCAATTTTATAACATGCTAAAATTGAAATCTGAACTATAACTAATAACATGGACAATGCACTAGAATCTGACTGTGGGAGCAACTAATAATCGACATAAAACCACATTAGCTAAATGTGGAGTCTGTTGTATACGCCCCATCGAGAGGACCCAATATATCCTACCAGAGGTATAGAGGAATGACTGGCATGATCACTAAACTGATGCCCATAGAGGGTACTTTCAACCCATGAGGGCAACTTGAGGGTGACTGACCCTAGTCCACTTGGTATTAAACTACTCCTAATTGATTATGTAATTAACAATTTATGATGGAATTTCTATAATAATTTGTAGCTCAAAATACCGACATGCTAACTGAAAATGCAACATTAATGTACTAATAATGAAACATTCGAATCTGACGCATGTATAACTCAAATAACTGACCTAGAATGTGAAATTCATGAACTAAAAGAACTACATAGCTAGAGATCTGAGTTTATGAAAGAATCTACACAAAGCAATACTTAAATCATGATAATCTGATTAGGAACATTAAAGTAACAAATTCATAATAATTTGCTGAAATTCTAGAAACTCTAGGTCTAGATAATATGAAGGGAATCAAGAATTTGACTAAATTCTAGGGAGTTAATGGGTGAAAGGAACCTACTAGTGAAATCCTACATATCTGGTGATTAATTCCACAGAGAAATCTTTCAATTTCGGGGCTTGAACTGATGAGAAATCGCTACATTCTTGAACCAGGGCTGCTCGACTACGTCTCTTGATTTGGCACTATGATTGATGATTTTTTGGTGAATGAGTGATTAGGTTAGTTTCTAATTAGTTTACTAGGCTAAATTTGATCAAAAAAATGTAGTTTAGGGTTTAAACTATGTAGTTTAGGGGTCCAACGCATAAGGAAAGAACCAAATGACCCGTGACTTAAAAATCTGATGGGCTGACCACGGACCCTCTAATGGGTCGTCAAAGGGACCACAGACCATGAAGCGGACCGTGGTCCTTCGTCCAGTAGCTTCTGGTTCTGGGGTCTTCCACCACGAGGCCTTACACGACCTCTATGAAGGACCACGTCGACCTTCTGTCGACGTGGTTCTTCACTTGGGTTGTGGCCTGCTGGCTCAGATCTATGAACCCTCCCATGACTTGTCACCATTACCACGTCCCGTGGAGGGCTCTGTGGTCTGATGTCAGGGCTTGGGGGACTCTAACTCTCCACTCATGGGCACCAATATGGACCGTGGGGTGGTCCACGGCCCATGAAGGGTCCCGTGGTCCACCTCTGTTTAAGGATGCTGAGTCGATGGGCAGGTCAATGGACTGTGGACCCTATCACGGTCCATGAACCCTGTCGTGGCTCAGGTGATTTTCTGCTACATTTTTTAAGTCTTATTTCCGAGGTAGTTTAGGGGTCCAACGCATAAGGAAAGGACCAAATGACCCGTGACTTAAAAATCTGATGGGCTGACCACGGACCCTCTAATGGGTCGTCAAAGGGACCACAGACCATGAAGCGGACGGTGGTCCTTCGTCCAGTAGCTTCTGGTTCTGGGGTCTTCCACCACGAGGCCTTACACGACCTCTATGAAGGACCACGTCGACCTTCTGTCGACGTGGTTCTTCACTTGGGTTGTGGCCTGCTGGCTCAGATCTATGAACCCTCCCATGACTTGTCACCATGACCACGTCCTGTGGAGGGCTCTGTGGTCTGATGTCAGTGCTTGGGGGACTCTAACTCTCCACTCATGGGCACCAATACGGACCGTGGGGTGGTCCACGGCCCATGAAGGGTCCCGTGGTCCACCTCTGTTTGAGGATGCTGAGTCGATGGGCAGGTCAATGGACTGTGGACCCTATCACGGTCCATGAACCCTGTCGTGGCTCAGGTGATTTTCTGCTACATTTTTTAAGTCTTATTTCCGAGGTGTTACAATATCTCCACCTTAGGAACATTCGTACTTAAATAAAGACTAAACTAGTTGGATAGGGAAGGAAAGAGTTGCAAACTGTGCCACTAATTACTAGAAACATATTTCTGATTGAACTAAGATCCAAGAACATGCAAATACGCTCAAAATGAAAGTACAAACTGAAAGAACATCATACTAAGATTGAATCTACGCATGAATGACTGAAAAACTGAAAATGAACTATTACCTCAAGTCAGAATGGAATCGAAAAGAAAGAGATGAGGATACTTGGCCTTCATGGCTGCTTCTGCTTCCCTAGTAGCTCCCTTTACGGACTGACTCCTTCACAAAACCTTAACTGAAGTGACTTCTTTGTTTCTTAACCTTCGAACCAAACGATCAAGAATCTCTACCGGTACCTCTTCATAAGTGAGATTATCATTCACAACCACACTTTCTAAAGGTACAATAGATGCTGGATCACCCACACACTTCTTCAACAACGAAATGTGGAAGACCGGATGCACTGCTGCTAGTTCTGCTGGCAACTCTACCTCATAAGAAACTTTACCAACTCTTTTCAAGATCTTGTAAGGGCCTACATATCTAGGACTGAGCTTCCCTTTCTTGCTAAATCTCATCATATCCTTTATAGGTGACACTTTCAAAAACACCTAATCATCAACTTAGAACTCAAAGTCCCTTCTCCTTACATTTGCACAGGACTTCAGGCGACTCTAGTCTGTCTTAAGTCTATCTATAATAAACTGAACCGAATCTGGTTGTATCAAGGTTGTGTCACCTACTTCAAACCAACCAACTGGAGATCTACATCTACCCCTATAAAATGCCTCATAAGGGTACATCTGAATGATGGAATGATAACTATTATTGTAGGCGAACACTAAAGGAAGGTGATCATCCCAACTACCCATGAAATCGATCACACAATCTCTAAACATGTCCTCTAAGGTCTGAATGTTATGCTCTGTCTGACCATACGTCTTTGAATGAAATGTTATGCTAAGATTAACATGAGTACCAAGACCTTTCTTAAATGACTTCAAGAAATGAAAGGTAAACTAAGGACCTCTATCTGAGATGATAGACAAATGAACTCCATAAAACCTGACTATCTCATTAATGTAAAGCTTGGTGTAGTCCTCCGCCGAATTTGTAGTCTTAATAGCCAAAAAGCGTACAAACTTAGTAACTCTATCAACTATTACCAAAACGTAGTCATGTTGTCTGCGAGTACGAGGTAAACATGTATTGAAGTCCATGTTGACAACTACACACTTCCAAGTAGGAATGTTGATCTCTTGAGTCGTACCTCCTGGTTTTTGATCCTCTACCTTTACTTGCTGGCAATTTGGGCACTTAGCCACCAAAATCCGCTATATCCCTTTTCATACTTGGATTAATACAATATCTTGAATTATTGGCTTCAGCAAGAATCTGTTGTCTCAACTCACCCATCTTAGGAACATATAATCAACCCTGATAGTGAAGCACATCATCTCCCCCTTCTGAGAAAACCTCAACTCTTTGTTAATGAACTGCACCTTTTAGTTGAAGCAATATTAGATCACTGTCTTGCTTTTCCTTAAACCCCGCTCCCAAAGAAGATTCTTCCCCATTATGTACTATTAAACCACCATCTGATATGCTCATAAGACGAACTCTTAAGTGAGCAAGCCTGTGAACATCCTTTGCTCGCTCCTTTCTTTTTTCTTCCACCTGTGCTACACTACTCATAAATAGTCTACTAAAAACATCTGGATGGTAATGCACACTCATTTCATAATCATTGAGGAACTCTAGCCATCTCTCTAGCGAAGATTCAATTGTTTCTGGGTGAACACATACTGAAGGCTCTTATGGTAAGTGAACATATCTACGTGAACACGATAAAAGTAATGTCTCAAAACATTAAGTGCAAACACCACTGCTTAAGCTCGAGGTCATGAGTCGAATAGTTCTTCTCATGCACCTTAAGCTTGCTAGAATCATAAGCTACAACCTTACCTCGCTGCATCAACACACAACCTAGTTTGACTCTAGATGCTTAACAATAGATAACATAACCATTTGAACTCTCTAGTATAGTCAAAATGAGAGCTGTACTCAACCTAGTTTTCAGTTCTATGAAGCTTTTCTCAAAATCATCTGACCACTGAAACTTAACCTTTTTCTGAGTAAACTTAGTCAATGGAGAAGCTATGGATAAAAATCCTTCCAGGAACCTTCTGTAATATCCAGCCAAACCCAAGAAACTTCACATATCCATAGAAGAGGTAGGTTTGTGATTTATCATGAGTTTACGGTATTTTTAATACATTTCACTTAGGAGTTGTGTGTGTCTATAGACATTTTGTATTGGTATTAATATATTTTTATCATGTTTGCAGGAAATAAGTTTGGACGTGGGAGTTGAGAGACATATCTGAAGATTGTGCAGAAAATGGCACCTACGAACGTGACCTACGGACCGTAGGTCCAGTCACGATCCATAGGGAGGAGGCATAGATGGGCATGTAAAGCTTGAAGGAAAATCAGTGAATGTTTTACTAAGTGTGGAACCATGGTTACAAGTGACGGACCGTATATCGACCTACGGGCCGTCCTGCAGTTCCGTCAAATGATTTAGAAAAGGTGTCTTCAGTACCTGATTTTGAAAGTCCAACTATGGTGTTACAGAAGAGGACTCATGGACTGTGGATTGAACCACGATCCATCATGCTGGTCTGTCGATTGTGGGTGAGAGTGCTAATTTTTGGAGTTGGAGAATTGCCTAAGTCCCAAACCACGGAAGGGACCTATCGAACGTAGGTCAGTCCATGGTCCGTAGGTCAGTGTCGTAGATCGAAACCACGTCCAGAAACTTTATTTCCTTATTTCGTTTCTTTTTCGTTGGGACTTTTTTTACTATATATAGGGCATGTAAACCTCGTTTTTAGGGGTTAGACCTTATTACTTTTATACTAGTTTTTGGTTTGGGAGATTAACTAGCAATTTTAGCAATTCTTGATTTCCTAAGTTTGTTTTGTAGATTTTGACTTTGAAATTCCAGTTGACATTCTGGGTTTATTCTTCTCATTATGTAAGTTCATGACTTGTTCATCTAAAAATATGAATTGTGTTCTTGCTACTATGGGTAACTAAATCCACAACTAGGGTTGTGGGTTCCATGAGCAATTAACAAAGTATGAATAGTAACTAAGTAATTCTTGAATAGTGTTATTGCATGCATTGATAATTCTTTCGTTTAGAAGTCTTTTTAGTGGTTGCAAACATTAGAACTCGCCTTGTTGCTACTTGTCGGACCAAGGAAGTAGTTAATAAGAAAATAATTATCAACATAGATTTAGTGTGATACTATCTAATAGTTTAAAGTCAATTGGTGCGAGGGTGAATACTAAGCCATACATTGATGTGATGGCTAATATGAGGTAAATGTAAGGGTTAGTAAATTATACACACGTATCCGGACCAAGGTGCGGGGTGAAATTTTGTAGTTGCCGGACAAGGAATTAGAGATACCTAACTTATCACTTTCCATGTAATACACTAGGAAAAATTACTATTACTAGGATAACCACGTTATGAGTTTATAGGGAACACATACACCCTAGTTTCTCTTTCATCTTGATAACAACTAAAGTTTGAATCTTGCTCACTGATTACTCACATAATTTCCAGAATTTGTTTTACAAATCCCCACCGTTTTATTAATTGTTTCGGAGATACGTTTACTAAAAGAATATAATTGTAAATTAAGTTTATGTCTAAACCATAATCCTCGTGGGATCGACCCCAACATACAAGTTGAGTTCTTTACTTGATAATGATCGCTTACAGTTCTTTAGGGAGATGTAATTTGAGCATATTAGTCTGGGCCATTGTTTTACTGCCTTTATTTTCTGAGAATTTACTCGGACCCCTTCGCTAGACACAATATGACCAGGAAAAGCAATCGATTGCAACCAAAACTCACAATTGCTAAACTTAGCGAATAACTGGCGATCTTTAAGAGTTTGCAGGACAGTCCTTAAATGATTCATATATTCTTCCTCATTCCTAGAGTAAATGAGGATATCATCAATAAAGATGATAAAGAACAAGTCCAAATACTGGTTGAACACTCTGTTCATCAAATCTATGAAACCTGCAGGAGCATTGGTTAGTCCAAATGACATAACTACAGATTCATAATAACCATACCGAGTTGTGAAGGCTATTTTTGGGATGTCACTATCTCTGACTCTGAGCTGATTATAATCAGATCGAAGGTTTATCATCGACAAATTACTAGCACCCTAAAATTGGTCCAACAAGTCATCAATCCTTGGGATAAGGTTCTTATTCTTGATTGTGATTTTGTTCAACTACCGATAGTCAATGCAAATCCTGAGAGAACCGTCTTTTTCTCACGAAAAACACTTGTGTACACCATGGTGAAATACTAGGTCTGATGAAGCCCTTATCTTGAAGGCCTTTCAACAGTTCCTTGAATTCATTAAGCTCAGTTGGAGCCATTCTGTAAGGAGGAATAGAGATAGGCTAGGTATTTAGAAGGATATCAATTCCAAAGTTTATTTCCCTTTCGGGAGGAACTCCGGGAAGATCTTCTGGAAACACTTCTAGGAATTCATTAACTACGGGAACTGACACATGAGTTGGGGTTTTAGAACTAGAATCCTTAACCCGAACTAGATGATAGAGATAACCCTTAGAGATCACCTTTCTAGCCTTAAAGTAAGAAATTAATCGACCCATAGGCGCTAGGCTACAACCTTTCCATTCTAAGATTGTCTCGTCTGGAAACTGAAAACGAACAATCTTAGTTCTACGATCGACTGAGCCGTAACAGGAATGTAACCAATCTATGACTAGAATGATATCGAAGTCCACCATTTTTAACTCTACAAGATATGCTGAGGTGACTTCCCGAGAGACTGTGACAAGGTAATTTCTGTATACCCATCTAGCTATATCTGGGTCACCGACTGGAGTAGAGACTGTGAGGGTTCTGAGAGAGTTTCTTGATGAACATTGAAGTTAACTGCTATATAAGGAGTAAGAAAGGAAAGAGTAGCCCCTGGATCTAACAAAGCGTAAACATTTAAGTTAAAAACTCGTAACGTACCAGTGACTACATCATGAGAATCTTCCTGATCCTAGCGAGCCTAAATGCATACAACTTGTTTTGGCGCTATTTGCCACCTATACCAGATTAGTTATCCTGCTGAGTTGGGTGACCTTTCTGGTTCTTCTGAAGTCGTAGACTGAGCTCTACCATTATTTCTATCATGACCCTATTGAGCAGAAGAACAATCTCTCAACCTGTGACAAGACTGACCACACCCAAAACATCCTTCCTTTTCTACAGGAAATTCACTCGAATGGTTCTTACCACACTTTGGACAAGTTGGGTAGGTTCTGGTGCCTAAAATACTCTCTTGAGACTTAGAGTCTGATGCCCCACCTTTTTTATCATTTCGGAACAAGGAAGATGGAACACTAGCTGATAAAGGTGCTTGAGCTGAAGACTTTTACTAAAACTGCGAGTGATTTCCACCACCCGATTTCAGTTGAGAATACTCATAGTTGCATGTCCTAGCTTTTTTATTATCCTTAGCTTGTTCCCTAACCTTATCTTCCTCAACCTGCTGAGCATGAGTCATGAGCCTAGAGATGTTAGTATTTTCTAGCAACATAGCATTCCTACATTCTATTTTCACTAAGTCGGATACCCCATATAGAAACTTGTTCATTTGAGCCCTAGAATCGGTAACCATGTGAGGAGCATACCTGGAGAGTTGGGTGAACTTGAGTCCATACTGTTGGACTATCATGTTACCTTGCCTCAAATTCATGAACTCCTGAGCTTTTGCCTCCCTTAACTATCTTGGGAAGACCTATCCAGAAAAGTCTCACTAAAGCATTCCCAAGTGATAGGAGCTGCATCTATACTCCTATTTTCTTTTGATTGAGTAAACCACATGTGAGATACATCTTTAAGCTGATAGGATGCCAACTCTACCCTATTATTAACAGTCACTTGCATCACTCCAAAGATCTTCTTGACCTCATCCATAAAGTTTTGGAGATCCTCGCCAATCTGTGATCCTAAGAACTCAGGCTGATTCATCCTATCAAAATCACGAACCATGGCTGCCACTAATCCTTCAATAGCATTTGTAGGAACTGGAACCTGTTGGTTGTTCTAGTTGGACACACTCTAAGCCAAAAGTTGAATCGCATTCTAAAATTCTGCATTCGAAACTTCTTGATATGGGACTAGAGGAGTTGTGTTAGCGTTTCGTGCATTATCATTCCTTCTGTAAGCTTTACGAGGTGGCATGATCTAAAAGTGCATAACGTCGAGTTAGAGACGAGGGATTAGATCATACCTTACGTACAATAAGAATATCAAGAAACTGAAGTTTTCCTAAAAAACTTCATAGCATCCCTCTCATTAGATGTGGTGCACTTCACACACATGAAAGGACTCTACGTAGTATGGCTTTTCAGGCATCCTAGGACTCTTAAACTTAGTTCTCTGATACCAAGTTTGTAACACCTCAAAGCTACCCCAAGGATAGGGACATGTGACCTGAAAACAATTTTGAAAAAGGATTTGAAATCAGTTCGCAATCCCAATTTACTTCAAAAACTCAAGTTCATGGCAAACCCTCAATTTATCAATTAAAAATCTTGATCTAAACACATAAACTCCAATATATTAATTTTAATTTACCATTAAGAGTGAAGAATCGTTACCCAAAAGCTTTTCCTAAAAAATCTGGTCCTAATCGCCATCCCTAATCTTCCAAAACTCAAAAATGATGAAATGGGGTTGAAGCCCTGATTTTAAGAGAAATGTTCTGCCCAGGTATCTAATAATCATCACGATTGCGACCTAGAGTCATGTGATCCTGATGAACAAAATAGTTAACTCATTAAGATTGATCATCACGATCGCAATAAGACATACGCAATCGTGATGCACCTCAGATCATTACTACACGATCGAAATAACCAAAATGGTCATGCACCAGAATCGGAAAACCAACCAAGAACAAACATTAAAAGGACCCTCGAGATTCATTAGGAACCTGTACATATACACCAGATATGCAAATCAACTAAACTCGACGTTCTGGACTCAATGGAACTGTCAAAACACCATCCAAGGTTTCCTTGACCCGACATCCATGAAAATCACAAGAATCTAACTCAACACCTAAGAAGGCTTAAAACAAGCTCAAGACCTCACAAAAATCAACCAAGACCTCACCTAGCCTAAAATCATCCCCCGAAACCAATAGAACTCTCAAAATTCTAAGTAGAGCATCCGAACCTCGAATGTTGACCAAAGTCAATCCAAAGACTAAATTCCATAATTTCACAACTCAGGACCTCAAATCCTCAGAATGCCCCTGAATCTGAAACCAAAAACTCTCAAAGATCAATTTTTACGTTTTGGAGTTAATGGAATCGACAAAATCTCATTTGGATACTTGATACTCCAAAAGACTTCGTAAACCACTTTTAAGCAACTTATATCTTTCAAATTCATTATTTACCATATTCTGAAATTTTTACTCAATGTTTGGAACAAATTTTCAAAGCACAATTAAGAAACAAGTCGGGGTCAATATCAGGAGGGGTAAAATGGTAATTTTGATTAAAATACCTAAAATGACCAACCGGGCATTACATTTACATGCACATGTACAAAAAAAATAGAGAAAGTGATAATTGAATTCTCTATGAAAATTATTCACTATTAAGAAGGCAATTATATCAAAGAGCAAATATTATAATTGAAATTATGTAGAAGATAAAACTCATTAATGAGTAATGTTTTTACAATCTTTCAAGTTCTTAATATATGTGGTAATAATAAATTTCTAATATTCAGATATTAAAAGATGATCATTCAAAATCTTAATGAGTTCATATATTACCACATGAAGAACAGGTAAGTTATCTTGTGTGTGTATATATATATATATATATAGATATAAATATATGATTCATACTCTTGCAAGATCTAATTCTAGGAAGTTTCTTTGGTGGAGTCCCTCCCGAGAGAAATCGACTTTGATATAGATATCCTTCCTAATACTCGACCTATTTCTATTCCGCCTATATAATGGATCCAACTAAGTAGAAAGAGTTAAAAGATCAATTGAAGGACCTTCTTGATAAAGGTTTAGTTTGACATAGTGACTCACCTTGGGGCGCTCCGGTCTTATTTGTGAGGAAGAAAGATGGTTCACTTATGATGTGTGCTAACTATCACCAATCGAACAAGGTTACCATGAAGAATAAGTATCCCCTTCTGAGGATTTATTATATTTTTGATCAACTTTAGGGTGCCACTTGTTTTTATAAGATAAACCTCAGATCTGGCAATCCTCAGTTCAGAGTAAGAGAAAGTGACATCCCCAAGACAACATTTAGGACCCGTTATGGTCATTAAGAGTTTCTTGTCATGTCATTTGGTTTGACTAATGCTCTTGCATCGTTCATGGACCTTATGAATAGAGTGTTTAAAATTTATATTTATATGTTTTTTTTATCATATTCATTGATGACATTCTAATTTATTCAAGGAATGAGGAAGGTCATGCCAGTCGTCTCAGGGTAGTTCTCAAAACCCTCAAGGATAGAGAGTTGTATGCTAAATTCTGTAACTGTGGGTTTGGCTTGAGTCTATGGCATTATTAGGCCACATTGTTTCTGGTGATGGAATTTTAGTTGACACACAGAAAATTGAGGCAACGCAGAATAGGACTAGACCCACATCTCTGACTGATATTAGGAGTTTCTTGGAGTTGGCTGGTTATTATTGTTGTGCCATAATTTTACTAACCTTAGCAAAATCACTATTTTGAAATGTTCTAAGTATAAAACATTTTAAGAAAAATACATAGAAAGAGTCGCCACTTAATTTTTTAAAGAAATTAAGAAAACTTATAATTTTCAAAGATTTAAACAGAAAAAATCATTTGAAAATACCAAAGAGGGTTCGGGGTTCAATTTACACTTCGAGAAGGGTTTAAGCATTCGAAGTGCCCGCTAACATACGGTTGACCTGCGACATGACTAAAAATATATTTGACTATTGTTAGAAAAAATAATAATTTAACATGAAAAATAATAACTTATAATATATTTGATTAACTTTTAGGAAATAATTAAATAAATGACACATTTTATATTATTTTACTTTTTTGAAAATGGGACCTTAATTGAACCATTTGAATTAAGGCAAGTGATTAGAAAATCAATAAAAACTAGACTAATTAGAATTTATTTAGTTCATTTTAAAATAAATTAAACCAATTTAACACATTAAAGCATAAAAAAATCATTTTAAATTAATTGAAGAATAAAAGTTTTGACTAACTTTTGAGCAAATGACAAAGTATTATTATTATTATTTTTTATTGATAAAAAAAAAAACTTACATGCTCCGAGTTTATTTGAGAAAAAAAAAACACTTAAACATAAAAACATTTTAAAATGAGTTAGAACGTGATTTGAGTGAAAAGTGTTGAATAACAAATCTTTTTAAGAACAACGATTTAACTTAATTAATGATATAAAAATTGATTGGTATTTGATTAGTAAAATAAATGACCACAACACAAAAGAATATTTAAAACAGACCAACACTAAGAAATAACTCATCTTTTGGGGATCTAATTAAGTTAATTAAAATGAATTATAGTTAGAATTAAATAAAATTAGTCAAGCATAAGCAAATCAATTAAAAGAATAAAAGATATTAGGAAATTGGGCCCCTTTTTGGGCCAATTTTGCTGCAAATTCTGGGGATTTTACTCAATCCCGTTTTTGGTATACATCAGCTGTATATCGGTGTATATTGATGTATACAACCCTTTTTTCTGCGTTCCGGGACCTGTACGTCAACTCCAAAGACTTGTTCTTCAATTTCTCAAGGTTGAATGACTCGATAAAAGAATTTTGGGCCTTTATGGCCCATCCGAAACATGAAGTGGAGAAAGATGGAGTCCAAGGGAACTCGGATGGTATCACATGGAAACAAAGTAAAGAAATAAATTAGCAGGAGCAAGAAGAATATGGCATTCAGACTATTAACAACAATTTATTGTTCTGGTAAATGAAAGATGCAAGCCGGAATTTACGCTCTATAGTAGCGACACATAATGAATTAGTTGGATTATTTAAAATTACTAAGGCAAGGCATAAAAGTAAATACTCAATGAGCAAGCTAAGAGTAAGACAAATATTTATCCTCCACTTTAAAAGTAAACTCGCCTAAACTTGAACATTACTTACAATTAAGTCGATAAACATTAAATGTATTTGCTTATGGGGACAAGAATTAATTATCGAAGGGGATTGGAAAGGACGAAAACAATAATGTCATAAGAGAAATAAAATAGGAAAAACTTAGGCCCTTAATCACAAATGTTCAGCTGTATCTACATTTAAGCTACGTCTTCACTAGACGAAGGGAGAAATTAATTACACTAAGAAAACAAGCTACATTTAAGCATGTGGTTTCCTAATGAATAAAGAAAAGGAAAAAAATCTCAATTTTAACATGGAAGATAACACTCATAAGGAAACTTTAATAGGCTAAATAATAATAGAGAAACATAGATACTCAATTTATTAAGCAACCTTCAAACCACACGGCTAATTGAAACTAAACCCATATAATTACTTTCACAAAAAATTCAATCATACTAATAAACAAGTATCATTGCATCATTTCTCAATATTATAGATAAACTACTATAAAAAATTTCCACCACTAATTAAGTGAAAACATTCCAAGTGACATCCAATAAATGCACAGTAATGAGAAAATGTTCCATGGACCAAAGGAAAAGTGGATATGGTAATACAACTAAGTAGATGTTTTCGAGTTAAAAGGGTAGGAAAAATGCATTAGAAAGGTTACATTTAAGATGCTCATCAAGACCCATTTTTAGACAAAGCATAGTTCAACTCCTCAACTCAATTTATGAACACACATATAATCAGGGAACTTGATAAGAAAAATTAAAAAGAAGTAAAACCCTGCCACATTAGCTCACTAAATAATGCTCCTGATTTTTAGTTAAGACTCACTGTAGCTACTCCCAAATATTCTCAATCCAACCAAGAACCAAAAAAACTACTAGCTTGATCAAATTGATAATTAAACTCGAGAGCTCAAGCAGTACAATAGAAGGAAATACATAATGAATAAATTACAAGACACATGGGAAAATATGCTGAGAACATATTTGCTTAACTTAAGCTAACATGGAATCGTATTCACTTGATTCTATAGCAGGCCACAGATTTCAAATAAGTGTATTAACATAAAAAAAATGGTTATTTAAAGGAGGAACGACTACAATGTTGAATAAGATTTTCAGATTTTAACTAGTGAGTAACAAACCGAGGCAGCCCATTTCGAGACCTTGAATAGTTTTTAAAAAAAGTAAAAACCAACAATCAGTGTGAACTACAAGCTTCTATAAAAGATAAATACCAATATCACAAATTGGAATCCAGATGGTTAGTAATATACTAATATCAGAAATTTTTCTCTTTTCTTTTTTTCAATTTTAAAGCATGATTGAAGTGGTGGGCAAGCCTGAGCAGTGTCCTGGCCTGTTGCCTATGCATTTCGAGTAAGAATATCACGTCTTTCTTATCATAACAATGTTACTCTATGTAAAACTTCATTTAGTTATTTATAAATTATACACTTAGATGTGATTTAGCAGTGAATCTATGACCCAAATTAAAACAAGACTAATTTGAGCTACTAACATAACATCACGGACAGAACTTCAAGCTACAATTATACTCAAATATCGATATGATGTTGATGAACAAGGTAAGGATGCAAAGTGAGAAGGGCGGAAGATAATGATACGCTACATAAACGGGGAAAGTGTGATAGAGCTTAAACCAAAACAACACTTAGCAAATAGATTCAATTAATCCTATTGAAATTTAATGAGTTGTAACCAACATACAAAGCAATGTAACCAACAAAGATACTGCTGAAACAAGTCTAAATTTTCTAATTAAGTAACCATTAATTGAATCCAAAATGCGATTTAGAAATAATTTTTACCTCTCTCGAAGCAGCGACTGGACGACAACAAGTTTGGGAGCAACGATTCCTTCACCACAAACTTCGAATACGAAAGCGAGCTAAGAAAATCCGAGAGTCGTTCTTTTGTAAGCTATTTTTTTATATATGACCTCAAAATCCAAATTTCTTCCCCTCCAAAATCTAATCTTTTTTTTTTCTTTTTCTCCCTGCCCCCATAATTGTGACCCAAAAAGATGAATATATAGACGGAAATTAGTGTGAAACGATTGTAGTTTGAATTTTGAATTGCTCTTTTCGAAGCAACAGTGGAGAGATTCAGAAATCTCTGAAAAGGGGACGTGAGGGTAGTTGGACGAGATTTTCGTGTTTGCAGCGCGATTTTGGCTGCTATCCGCGATTTCTGGGTTTGCAGCGTCTTGACTTTTGGTTCTCGTGTTGAGGAAGAAGGATAAAAGGGTCGGGTCGGATTGGCTGCTGGATTGTATGCTGATTGTGAGAATGAGGAATCGGATAGAGCTTATTTGAAAGCTGAAAAGGGAATTGGGCTGGGATTTATTTGTGATTGAAATTGGAATTGGGCCTGCTGGAGTGAAACAAAAGGGCCCAAAATTGTTCTTGAATTGAGTTTGAAGTAAGTGTTTGGAGAAATTTATAAATTAACCAATTCATTTAGGATTTGACCACTTGAATTGTGGTCTAAATCGGCTTAGAAATATAGCCAAATTGAATAATTGGTAAGTTCGGCTAAAATCTAAATAAGTCGAATTAATACAAATTAATTAATGAGCTTCTTAATCTCAACGAAATAAAAAATAATTAACTTAATTATTACTAACTAATTCAATTACAAAACTTATTAACTCGAACTTATAATTATACTTAAAGTAAATTAATAAAATATTTAACTAAGATGTAAAATCTTTTGTGATGATATTTTCAAATATTTATAAAATAACGTGATTGCAAAAATATACATGTTTATTATTTTTTATTTTTTTTTAAAAAAAAGTAAAATTACTTTTAAAAATAACTTGAAAGTATTTTGAATTTCATAAAACTCATTGATTCAAAATTATAACCATCCCTAATATTTAAAATATAAAAATCTTTTTTTTTTGAGATGATTTTCAAATAATCATAAAATATACTAATTATATACATAATTATGTAAAACATATATATTATTTAAAAATTATAAAAAGCGACAAAACTATTTAAAATAACTTGCAAACTATTTTTTAATTTGATTTAATTGTAAAACTAATTATTTTAAAACGTTTAAAATTGAAGAAAATCGATGATTAATCTATATTGTGGATGTCCAAAATTGGGTGTCAACAATTATAAGAGTTTTTTCGAGGGATTTTCATCTATTTTATCCCTATTGAATTAAGTTGACTCATAAAGCAACAAAGTTTCAATGGTCTGAAGCTTGTGAGAAGAGCTTTGAGGAATTGGAAACTAGGTTGACTACTGCCCAGTGTTGACCTTACCAGAGGGTACACAAGGCATTGTGGTGTATTGCGATGCGTCCAGAGTTGGACTTGGTTGTGTATTAATGCCAAATGGATAAGTTATAACTATGCCTCCATACAACTTAAGATTCATGAGAATAATTGCCCACCCATGATCTAGAGTTAGCTGCTATAATGTCTGCTTTGAAGATATGGCGTCACTATCTTTATAGTGTTCATGTAGATGTGTTCACCGATCTTAAGATTCTTCAGTATGTATTCAGTCAGAAAGAACATAATTTCAGACAAAAGAGGTGGTTGGAGTTACTCAAGGATTATGACATGACTATTCTATATCACCCAAGTAAGGCTAATGTTGTTGCTGATGCTTTGAGCAGGTTGTCTATGGGTAGTACTGCCCATGTTGAGGAAGGGAAGAAAAAGTTAGCCAAATATGTGCATAGGCTTGCACGCTTGGGAGCCTGTTTGTTGGATTCCAATGAAGGTGGAGTAGTGGTGATGAATGGGGCTAAATCATCATTAGTGTCAGAAGTCAAAGAGAAATAAGACCAAGACCCTATTTTTCTTGATTTGAAGGCAAACTTTGTTCATAAGCAGAAAGTGATGGCTTTTGAACAACGGGTAGATGGTGTATTGAGGTATCAAGATAGATCATGTGTATCAAAGGTGGATGAACTCCAAGAGAGGATCATGGAGGAAGCTGATAGCTCCAGATATTCGATCCATCCTGGTTCCATAAAGATGTATCGTGAGTTGAGATAAGTCTATTAGTGGAGTAGTATGAAGAAATGTATTGCAAAGTTCGTTGCTAAGTGCCTGAATTATAGTTAAGCTTGAGAACCAAAGGCTTTGTGGTATGACTCAGAATATAGAGATTTTGAAATGGTAGTAGGAGATGATCAATATGGATGTCATCACTGGTTTGCTGCAGTCTCGTAGGCAAAATGATTCTTTTTGGGTGATTGCAGATTGGATGACTAAATCAACCCACTTTTTGATGGTAAAGACTACCCAGTCAGAAGAACATTATGCCAAGTTATATATTCAAGAGATAGTGTGGCTTCATGGATTTCCAATGTCCATCATTTCAGATAGAGGTGCAAAATTTACTGCACAATTTTGGAAGTCTTTCCAGAAAGGTTTGGGATCGAAGGTGAATTTGAGTACTGCTTTCCATCCTTAGATTGATGGTCAAGTAGAGCGCACAATTTAGACTTTAGAGGATATGTTAAGTCCGTGTGTGATCGATTTCAAGGGTAATTTGGATGATCACTTAACTCTCATTGAGTTTGCTTACAACAAAAATTATCACTCTAGCATCTAGATGGCTCCTTATAAAGCTCTTTATGGGAGAAGATGCAGATCTCCTATTAGATGGTTTGAGGTTGGTAAACATGGGTCGATAGGTCAAGATGTGGTTCATCAATCTATGGAGAAAGAGAATATCATTCAAGAAAGGTTGAAAATAGCGCAGAGTCGTCAGAAATCCTATACTAATGTTATGAGAAGAGACTTAGAGTTTGAGGTGGATGATTGGATTTATTTGAAGGTTTCACCCATGAAGGGTGTTATGAGATTTGGTAATAAGGATCGACAATGTAGCCTATTAGTTCGAGCTACTGCCAGAGTTAGCAGTAGTCCATCCGGTCTTCCACATTTCAATGTTGAAGAAGCGTATGTGCGATCCTTCACTTATAATACCTACTGAAAATATTGGTTTTAAGGACAACCTATCGTATGAGGAGATTTTTGTTAAGATTCTTAATCGCCAAGTTCAAAAGTTGAGAACCAAGGAGGTTGCGTTAGTCAAGGTATTATAGAGGAACCAATTTGTAGACGAGGCTACTTGGGAGGCTGAGGAGAATATGAATAAGAGATACCCACATCTCTTCCTTTTCGGAGAAATTCTTGACCAAGGTAATTACTCTTTGTATGGCACTTTTTAAATTGAAATGCGATGTTGTGTTGAATTGCATGTTGGGTATTTGAGTTGGGTGTTAGATGTTTCCACATTTAGTTCTATTTAAAGTGATCTCATTCGAGGACGAATTTTCCCAAGAGGGATATATTATAACATACTTCCTTAGAAAAAGCTAGATTTAGAAAGAACTAATTTGGAAAGAGCCAAATTGAAAATTCTGCAAGTTATGCTTAAGTTGTGAGTTTTGGGTCGACTTCAATCGACCATAACTTTCTGTACATGATGGGTTAGGTGGCCCATAAAATATAAAATGAAAAGTCTTTGAATCCTCTTTCCAACGCCACCGAGTTTTCTAAGTATCAAATTTAGATAAGAGAGATATGATCGTTTGAAATTAGCCAGTCCTGTTAAGGAAAGTTACCCGAAATTATGAGGGGTATTTTGGTCTTCTCCTTCCTCTTAAGCTTGAAACGTTTTTAGGAATGTTTTAGGGGTCTAAACTGATTTGGTTCAGTTTTCACAAATCTTAATTACACTTAGGGTTTTAGAAGAGAGATCAAGAAGAGAAAAGAGGAGAAAAGAGGGAAGATTCAAGGAATTCATTAAGGTTCTTGAGTTTTGTTGCAGATTTTCACCAAAAGTTTGATCCCTGAGAGGTGTGTGAGTTCTCAAAGTGTTGGGTTCATTCACCCACACGCCAATCATATGATTTAATTCAAATTTCACCCACACCCCAATCATATGATTTTACTCAAATTTCATTCTTGAGGTTGAATGATTTAAGTTCTTGATGCATGTTATTGAAATTTCATTCTCAAATCTTGATTATTGAGGTTTGATGAATTCTTGAGGTGAATGTTAGGATTTTGAGGGTTGTTTTGAGTATATTTTCATGTAATTATGTTGGGTATTTCAATTTGAGTGAGTTGGGAAGAAACAATTCGATTCTAGGCGAATTAGGGACAAAAATCGAAGAAGAAAATTCTTCAGGTTCTCTGGGTAGGAGGGGTGGCGCGCCGCGTCAACAGTGCGCTAGGAATAGTGTTATGTAGTTTAGGGGTGGGCGTCCCACTCCAGTCAGTTCACAGGGGTCGCCTGCCCCCACCCATTTTTCCATCGTTTGGCCCCGTCTGAGTTCTTTTAAAGGATACCTTCACTACTTTCTTATTCGAACTACTCTAAACTAAATCTAAACATCAAGAAATCAACCTTGCATTCATAATTCCAAATTCAAGGTAGGGTTAAGAGTAAATTCTTGAGAGTTCTTTCGAGTCTTTTTGAGAAGTCTTTTACAATCTTTTAAAACTTGTTTTAAGACATAAGTACTTGACTATGAGGATGAGTACAGTTGAGTTTCATTTTTCAAAATGAGTATATGAGAACTACGTATTACCAAGAGTAAATGTTTTTACATTTAAAGTGAGGAGGAAACTTGGATTCCACATGAGTTATGAGGAGTTTTAGGTACTATCTCTTATAAGAGAAATCTTTCGAGTAATAATCTCAAAGTTTGAGGATGAGGAAATGTTTTTAAACACATGTACTTAGTATATTTTTAGGAGTAGTGTTGAGCACCGATATGGGGAAGAATTCATACAACTCAAAGTCCTTATAAACCGTGTAGCAAACGTGGGTAGAAAGGGTCATACTTTTTATATGATTCCTTATTGGTTTTGAAGCATAGGTTAGTGGATCGACTTAGTTGAGGATTTCCTAAACTCCGGCATGGTATAGGATAGTTCTGGTAGCAAGGGTGATACGTTGTATAATCACATAGCTCATGGTGATGTTTGTCGATTAGAGAATCTCCCAGATAGATTTATTTTGTATTTTACATTCAAATTGAGTCATTATTTTATTTTTAAATACATTTAGTTGTTATCTACTATTTTAAAAGCTCTCTTTATATTGCATCTTTATCACTACTTTATATTAAACTGAGTTGAGTTAAGATGGGGTTAGTATGTTTCTTCAGTTCCAAGTTCAAGCTTAAGTAATGTGTTAGATTTCCCATTACATGCTCGTACATTCCATGTACTGACACCATTTTCCCTGCATCTTTTATGATCCAAATACAGGGAATCAAGATCATCAACCGACGCTCCGTTGATCCAGCCGTGTTCCAGCTAGAGTTGGTGTGCCTCCTTGATTTCAAGATGATTTCACATTGATTGTACTTTTTAGCTTTATTATTAGGATGTCGTGGATCTTGTCTCTACATCCATCTAAGTTCGTAGGGGCTTCATAGATAGATAGTAGTAGTTCATGAGTCTTTTTCATTTCCTTTGTTAACGTTGAGACTTGAGTTGCCTCTTTGGCCAGTTGAATGCTTATTTATGAATATTCTTATTCAAGTATTTGAGACATAAGTTAAAACTTGATCACTTATCCACACTTCATAATTAGAAAAACGAGCACCGTTACTTTTAAAGTTCTTTTATTGTTTAGTAAGTCCCCTGCTTAGAGTTGAGCCAGGAATTATGATCTTGTTCATCAATTCTACCTACTTGAAGTTACATTTCTCAAAGTTTCCAGGTCAGATGTTTGGTGTCTTGGGAAATTATTGGAACCGATAAATAATATCTACAACCTTCTTATCTACATACTACCTCTATTTTAAGGTATTATTTCATGAGGCCTTGACATAAATACCATATCCCTTCCTTTTTGTGGTAGCTTTTGCACACGAGTTGATGAAAGTGGATCACGAATAGGAAGGTCAGGTATACCACCACTGCCTGCTCTAGCTAATCCAACTCCCTTGTAGTTATTAGATTTTATGTATGTAAGAGAAGAAAGTTGCTACAAAAGGAAGAGGAAGAATAGTAAAAACAAAATCCAAATTAGCACAAAATCCAAGCATGCCTGACGAATGTACGAGCAGCGTCAGCTTCATGTTTACAAAATTCAGTGTCATGCCTCGAGCCTATACCCTGGATGTGGCCAGCACTCGAGAACCATCGTTGGTCCCCAAGCAAACCTTTGGCCTGATTCACTACACTCAGCGGAAGACTAACTCAACAAAACAAGACTTTAATTTGTAAAGATCAACTCAAAAGTCTCAACAATAGATAAACTCATAAATGTATAGAAATATACAATTAGCTATAAGAAGGAAACTTAAGTTTCAAAACATTTACAAGGGAATGGGAAACCACTCCTCAACTACTAGTGTTTATAAAGCCTCTAAATACTATGGTAGATACTGGTACAAGACCCACGATATCTTAACAAACATTGAAAATAAATGTGGAACCCTTTGGAAAGAAAGAAGGCTCACCAAAGCAAATTGGAAGGCAAATGGTATCAATATATCAACTGTTGATCACGCTCAACACCTGTATCTATATCATGAAAAGATTCAGGTCGAATGATGTTAGTACATTGAATGTACCAACATGTAAGGGGAGAACTTAGTCATAAGAAACTAAACTGACACTCTAGGGAAGACATACTATCCTTATCTCAACTCAAATGGAAAAGCAACAATAAGAGATTGAATATATAAAGTTTTTAAAATAGTAGATCAAACTCAATGATGTAGAAAAATATAGTAATATACTCTTTACTCTTATTTGGGAGATTCTCTAACCGACAACTATCACTATGAGCTACATGATGATACAACATCTCGCCCACACTGCTAAAACTGTCTTATACCATTACGGGGTATAGAACACCTCAACTAAGTTTATCCACTATGCTATGCTTAAAATCAATAAGGAATCATCTAAAAAGTATGACCCTTCACCCATGTTGGTATACATGGTTTATGACGATTTTGAGTTGTCTGAACTCATCCCCATATCAGTGCTCAATACTACTCCCAATAATATATGACTCATGTTCAAATTTTTAAAAACATAACTCTCTCTAAATTTGAGATAAATACTCAAAAGATCCTCTTAAGAGAGGTGATGCTCTAAACTCCTCATAAACTCATTGGAAACCAATGTTTTCTCTTGGTTCAAATGTAAACGTTTTACATACTTGAGAATACTTAGTTCTGTTATACTCATTTTGATATATGGAACTCAACTCTCCTCATTCTCATACTCATTTACTCAAGTACTCTTAAATAAAGTTATAGATAATTGCAAAAGACTTCTCAAAATGACTCAAAAGGGACTTCTTGAACTTTCCTCTTAACTTTACCTCAACTTGGAATGTGAATTTTAGAGCTATGATTAGGATATAGGATCTCTCAATGATTAATGAAGGCTTATATGGGTAGTAATAAGAAGAGAGCAAAGATATGATATAAAAAGGCACTAGCGCGACGCAGAGATGGAATTTAATTTATTTGAGGAAAGATTCTTGAGATAGAAGACTCCGTATCCTCTCTGCGATACGTAGAGAGGGTGATCATCTGGAGGTGGAAAATTTAAAACGTCTCCGTGACGCGGCCTCGGGCTTTGTTATTTGGCATTATTTTCTTTCTCTCCCAACTTGATTCAATTCATACACAATGAAATTCCATTGTGGAAATTCACAAAATTTCATAAACAGAGTACATATTCCATGAAACCTGCACAAAAATCTATCAATAGAGTTAACTCATTCGCAAAACCATCACTTCAAAAACTGAAAGACCTCAATTGATAGTAAAAATAAAAGAAATCAATCAATCAATTCTAAGAAAGAATTCATGGTTAAAGAGTTACATGATTTGTGTGAGGGCGAACAAACCCAACACTATGAAATCTAACAGACCTTGAAAGAACTAAGCTCTTGGCGATCTCCCCAAATTTCTTGATGAACTTCTAAAACCTTCTCTTTTCTCCTCTTGAAACGTCTTTCTAAAAAATCTAAGCGTTTAGGAATGAATGTAAACTAATATAAATTACGTTAGACCCCTATTTGTGTGGGAAAAACGTTTAGGCCTAGTGGGGTAAGTAAAAGACTAAAATACCCCATCTGAAAATGGATGAAATGCCATAACTAGATAGGCTGTACTCAAACGGGCATAACTCTTTCATCCCAGCTCGAAATTTAGAAAATTTGACAATGTTGGAAAGAAGATTCAGAGACCTTCGATTTGATACCTCATGGGCCACCTTACTCTTTGTGTGCTGACAGTTATGATCGTTTCAATTTGACCCAAAACTCAAAATTGAAGATTTACTTGTATGAATCTCTAGTTGAATTTTCGAAGTACGAGATGTTACAATATCTCCCTGTTGGGAACATTTTTCCTTGAAAGAGATCACACTAAACCTAAAGGGTAAGGGGAAGCATCTAACAAGCCCAACTAAAGTACACAACATGCAATTTAAATAATTCAACATATTAAAAAAACGTGTGCTTTACTAAGGTTTAGTACCTTGGTTTGGAAATTCTCCAGAAGGGAAGAGATGTGCGTATCTCTTCTTCATACCCTTCTCAGCCTCCCAAGTAGTTTCCTCAACCAATTGATTACATTGAATGATGCAACCTACCTGGTTCTTAGCTAGCAAACCTGATGATCAAGAATCTGAATCTGAACAAGTGCGTCCTCATAAGATAGGTTGTCATTAATACCAATATGTTTAGTAGGCATAATGAGTGAAGGATCACCCATACACTTCTTTAACATAGAAATGTGAAACACCAAATGGACTGTTGCTAACTCTAATGGTCTCTCCAATTCATAAGCTAGAATGCCAACTCTCTTGAATATCCAGTAAGGACCAATATACCAGGGACTGAGTTTCCCCTTCTTGCCAAATCTCATAACATCCTTCATGGGTGAAACCTTCAAGTAAACCCAGTCATCCATATCAAACTCTAAGTTTCTTCTCCTAACATCTGTATAGGATTTCTGATAACTTTGTGCTATTTTTAACCTTTTCTGAATAATCTTCACCTTCTTCGTGGCTTGATGAACCAAATATGATCCTATCAACTCAGCTTCACCAACCTCATGCCCACCAAGAGGATATCTACATATTCTCCCATAAAGAGCCTCATAAGGAGTTGTAACACCCCGAACTTAAATAGAGGGTTTAGCATGTAAGAACATCAAGGTGTCACCCATGAAGGCCATCCACACCCCGTGGTTGGACCCACACTCCTTGGGAAGCCTCATAGATGAGCCCCCAAGAAAATAGCAAAAAGCAGTGACTTATGGCAGGACCTACCCCCCGTGGATGGGTCCATGCCTCGTAGGTGGGCTCCGTAGATCAAGGGCCAACTTTCGGAGTTTTATACCCCAAACTATGCCCAACTAGTACGGGCCATAGGTCAAGCTACACCCCATGGTCGGGGTCTCATGGATGGGGTAGTGAGGTAGTTTTTGGTGGTTAAATTTAGGGGTACTTTAGGGCTTTCCGGTTTTAATTAGGATGAGGTGGTCTCATTTTACCCTAAACTACACCACCTCTATAAAGACTTTAGACCCCTAAATCGATTCATTCTAAGTCATTAATTCTAAACCCCCAAAAGAAACCCAATTCTCTCTCTAGAAAGTGAAGAAGAAGAAGAAGAAGAGGGTCAGGCTAGGTCAAGCCAAGTATCCAATCTTCTAAGATTTGTGGCCTTTGTAATCACGGTATGATGGCTATTTCATTCACAGATTCCTTTCATCCATGAAGCCCCCATGTTTTCCTCAATTTAGAAGAAGAACTCCCCAAGACAAACTAGGGTTTATTCTAATGTTATGGTTATGATCCAATAAAGTGGATTATGATTGTTTATGGTTGTTTACGATGGAATTACATGTTTTTAGTATGATTATACATGTGTTCATGATTAACCTATGAATCTAGAGTGAATGAGATATAGTTGGGTTTTATGCCATGAAAGGGGAAATTGAGGGCTTAGATGTGATCTTCTAGGATTGATGAATTACATTATAGATTTCTTGAGATGGAAGAACATAGACATGAATTGCTTATGAGTAAATCTTGTAGACATGAATTGACTAAGATCAAGTATGTATGATGAACTATGAGTTGTAAGGCTTGAGATTAGGATTGCCTTGAGACTAAGGTATGAATGATTAATGATTATTATTAGGGCTTTTATAATGAATATTATATGTTGAATTATGACTAGTAGGACTTGAGAGTAAATCTAACATGATGAGTTAAGACTAGTAAGGCTTTGAGAGGGAGGCTATATGATAAATGATGAATTGTATATGGTATTTTTGTGGAAGGCTTACCCACATGATCTATATTATGAATGTATGCACATCTTATAGAATCTATGTAAATGCTTTAAGAACACTTTGAGAGTAAAGTGTTAAGGAATATGATATTGATGTTGTGTTCGTGAAAGGACAGTCTCATGAACACATAATGAACATGATGTGAAAGGTTTTCTCACATAATGAAGATTCTATGGTTGAAAGGCTTTCTCATCTAATCCAATCAAATTCTTAGCACCTAGGGGATGTTGAAATGAGATGAATGTCTTGTACATCAGTTGAGTCCGGGCTTCCCATGTATGTCTTATGAGATGGAAGCCTTCTACATCAGTTGAGTCTGGGTAACTAGAAGCAATCTCCGTATCCCTTCATGAATAGCTGGACTTGGTAAGACAAGACCATGCATTGTAGCTTGAGATAGTAGAACTCATGGAAAACCTTGAATTGAGAAATATTACCCTTCCAATGTAGCTTGAACTAGCATAATAAAAGGCTTGCATCATATCTTGACTTGATGAGGCCACGCCACTTCATGATAGCTTGCATTGAGCAATAGTACCCTTACTTTATTAGCTTGGACTTTCGTCAGAGTGTTCTTTCCATGATAGCTTGGTCTAGCATAGTAAGTGTTTTTCATTGATAGCCTTGAATTGGTGAATCATAACCATTCATGAGAAATGATGTGTCATGGACAAGTAGAGGGATATTCTACCATGACTAGTAAGAATGACTAAAGAGGGACAAGTCCCTAACCAAAATAGCCTGTGTATGATGAAACAAGATTACTTCAAGGAAGTATTGTAAAAATGTTTCTATATGAGATTCATTGCATGATGTATGCTTAGCTTAGATTGTTGCTATAGTTGTCTTTCTTGATATGTTTGACTAAAGGTCACTGTTCCCTTGTCTATGAGAAATAAGCTAAGGATGAGATCAAAAGATGACGAATATGAATGAGGGCCTAAAATGGTTTTCTTAGTATGGGTGAAATTTATGGGGTCTTATCCATGCATTGCACAAGCATGCTTTGAGGGTACTTATGAAGTGTTTCTCTTATATTATTTTTATCTAGATGCATTGATTATGCCTATGACTATGTTATTATCTCTATGCCTATAGCCTATGCCTTATGTTGATGTCTCTTATGATTATGGTAAATGTCTTATGTTGACTAATGCCTTTATTATGCTTATGTTGATGATTTATGCTAGCCATCATATTTAGTACATTATTGTACTAACACATACTCTTGCCTACATTCTTATCAAATGTAGGGTCCAACGATATTGACTTCCATTCTCGTGGCTAGAATCATAGTAGAAGCAAGCAAGTGAAGGTTTGGTGAGTCCTCATAGCATCGAGGACTTGATCACCCTTTTCTTTTGTGTCTATCTTTTATGTTAGAACTTTTGTATGGGATGTGTCCCTAGACTGCTCATGTTTTATATGGTTTGAGATAATGTTAAAGACTTCCGCTTCATTTTATGAAACTTTGATTATATTGGAAAAATGTTTTAAATTTCCATACCATTTTCTATTATCTTATGTTATGAAAGGTAAGTGGCTTGTATGAGGCCTCTCGGGGTCTTGTATGCCATGTTACATCGAACGGAAACCTTTTAGAAAAGACTTCCAAAACTGAGGGGTTAAATTATGTGCCTCTATCTGAAATGATATATAAAAGAACTCCATGAAGTCAAACTATCTCTTGAATATATAATCTGGCATAATCTTCTAGTGAATTTGTAGTCTTTACTGGCAAGAAATGGGATGATTTAGTCATCCGATCTATAATCACCCTAGTCGAATCATGTTGCCTGCTCATGAGTCCACGATTTGGACTCATTTAGGGCTTTATTTGGATATATTTTGTGTCGTCAAATGTTTGTTTTGTACCAATAACTAATGTAAAACCCCTGATTTCCAGGTATTTGGATTGAGGAACAAAGCATGGACACTAAATCACAAAAAGGAACGAAGCGAGCTGAAAGAGAGAAGAAATGAAGGCCTGGTGATCGCTGAGTCCCTTTGGCGAGTTGTTGAATGACAATTACCTTGCCTAAAGTTCCAGTGTGCCAAGCCCTAAAGGAGAAAATCAAGTTGGCGAGAAAAAAGAGCAGTCGACGGATCACCGAATGGTTCCGCAATGTAGTGTTGGATCGCCCAAATTTACAGAACTTGAGCATACTGAAGACCAAAGCCAAAAGGTGTTGGAACTGACCAAATGGCGGATCGCCGACCTGTTCAGCGAGCCCAACTTACTGTACCGAATGGTCCTTCACACCATATTTTTGGCGACTATATATACATTTTCAAACATTATGCTTAGTATCAAATTTTATTTTGAACATTCATTAGAGTAATTTTTGAGTTTTGAACTTTGAGTTTTTGAGACAACTTTTCCTTACATTTTAAGAATTGAAGTTTTCCATTTTTGAGAATTTAGAAGTGGGTCTTTAAGATTCTTCAACTTGGACCTTTGTAAAGATGAAGTAAATCTTACCCAACTGATGGAAACACAATTCGGTAACGATTTCTATCTTTTTATGATGTCTAGCTAAAACCCCAATTCTTGGGGTGTGATTATGGGTTGATTTAGCTTGTGGGTAATGCTAATTGTTAGTTTAAATGATGTTTAGAAGTGTATCATTCCGTAATTGTGGTTTAATTTCAAGGGTTGTAGTTGCAAATGCAATTCTACCTTCGTGTTTTTGGATTGCTCGAGAGAGAGGTTTGAAAACAAAGATTACTGAATTGATGGTCTGTGGGTATTGGGTTGTCATGGATTCAGCTCAAGAGAGTGAATCCTAAACCCTTTTCCACACATTCAGCGAGTGAATGGACTAAAGCGTAGGCTATTCTTATTTGCATGCTTGTTGGTGTTTGAGAGAAACCAACTTGATTCGGGGTAAATTGGTCGAGAGAAAGTTTATCCCCACTAAAGTCTAGCTTATTCACTAATTTACAACTATTTTCTAACCGTTGCAATTTCCCATTTGTCTACCTTAATAACATCCCAAGAAACCGTCTCATTATTGTTAAATTCGTGTTATTTGATGTTGTTGTAGCTTATAGATAAAACAAACCCCCCTTATTTGACACTCGTGTTACCCCTTAATTTGAACTATGTTTCTTTCGATAATATCTATTCCTATGATTGACTTGAACATATTCGTACTTTACTCTTGAATCTTAAACATGTACCACTCCATGTGGGATTCGACCCCATCTCATTTAGTTGGGTTATTATACTGACTAACGATTGAAGACGCTTAGAACTGGATTAAGTGTCATTGACAACATTAATCAAAATAGCGCTGCTGCCGGGGAGCGGTGTTGGTTAAGATTCTTTAGTTAAGTTGAATTTTGTTCTTGTTAGTTATAGTTGAATCTACTTACTTTTAGTTTTGGTTTTCTTGTTATTTGTTGAGAAGAGAAATTGGGCATATCTGGTAGAAACGGTGACCAAATGGACCACCCTCCTTTGAGATTAATGAGTCTTAGGGATCACATCCTAAACTTTAAGCAATTGGAGGGTAAGACCATTTATGAGTTGTGGCAAAGATTTAAGGACCTCTTGCAGTAGTGCCCAACTCAAGGATTTCCAGAAAAGATGCTTATGGAATGCTTCTACAGGGGTCTTGGCCCGGAAATCAAATAAGTGGCTGACTAAAATTCTCCGGGTGGTCTCACAAGACTACCATACGCAATAGTAGCCCAACTTCTCCATCGCATGACTGAGACCAACGAAGAAACAGAGAAAGACCACTATTTGGGCACACTATTAACTCAGCTGGATGATTTGGCCAAAAAGATATTACAGGTTGAAGTCCAGTGCAAAAGGAAATATAGATACATACCCCCTCATGAGCGGAGAAAGCCTAAGGACAATGAGGTAGTCGTGTCGAGGAAACACTTTCAATCATTTTCCAAAAGGGCAATGAGCATGATAGAGTGCTGGAAGAGATAAGGGAGAATGTCGAAATGCTAAATTAGATGACTGCCTCTCATTCTAGATCTATCAAGCTAATTGAGACCCACATGGGTCATATATTGCCTCATCTCTACCTAAGACAACAAGAGGGGTTGCCTAGTGACATTAAGGTCAACCCCAAGAATGATCTTTGAGTGAGGACTTGCGCCATGCCATGACGTTAACTATGGCGCTTCTTGGGAGGCAACCCAAGTTTTACTGTTTTTGTTTTGATTTAGAAATAATCGTGTATTGATTTTTGCAGGTTGAAGTGTAAGATGTGATTGAAAAGTGCAGATTGGCAAGCAAAAAGTCCAGTCGGTGACTCGCTGAAGAGGTCAGCGAGCCCGACTTGGACCGCCATTTGACACAAGGAATTCTAGGGTTTGGGTCTGTAAAACTCGGTGAGCCCAGGAGCAGATTGGCAAATCGCCGACCTGATGATTTTGTCTGCCGTTTGGACCCCCACATTAACTAGAGGTCCTGTAAAAATCGGCTAGGTAAATGCCCACTCAGCGTGTCACCGAGTGGGTCGGCGAACAATCCTTATGTCTCCGAATGGGCAAGAACAGAATGATTTTTAAAGGCCAATAGTTCAACAGTTCAAATTCTTTCACATTCCCTCACTTTTCAACTTTCCAAACTCACACCCGCACTACATTTTCCAATTTTCTTGTGTTTTTATCTCATTTTAGTCGTCAAGTTTGTGTTCGGAGTTTGATTTCTTTGCCGCCTAGCCTTTCAACTTGTTTAATCGGCATATAAGGTTGGTTCTCCCAACCCCAAATTTATATTTAGCGATTTTTACTCTTCTGCAATGGTATCTTATCTTAGTGATATGTGCTAGGCCTCTCTGATCGTAATTGTATAAGTGTGTGCTTGTTTTAATTTCAATATCGTGCCTAAAATGCCTATATCGTATTTTCCCAAATGTTGTATGCCTTAAAATTGGTCAAAATTATTGGGTGTTACTTTGTTGATGTTAGGTCTAGTCGGGTGAAGTCTAGGTAACTCGTATTTGTGTTAAACGACGTATGTTGCCCGATGATGAAGCGTTTGACATCATTCTTAAGGGCAAAAGTCGTCAAATGGCCAAATTTGGCCAAACTGGAAGAAGTCTGAGTATCCCAGGGGAATGTGTTTAATGGGTCTTGGTTTAATTGAATGGGTGCATGCTTTGATTTTTTTTGGGGGGCTGCGGGGTTGAAGTTTGATGTCTGGGTTGAGAGTAGACACGTTGGGTCATTTGGCGAGCTCGGTCGAGCTCGCCGAACCACTCGGCGGTTCGCTGAATCCCCCTTATAGCCTTTATGTTCATGCTAAATTAGAAGTTGGATGCTGTAACTTTAGGCGAGAAGTCGGAGTTCACCGAGTGTACTCGGCGACTCACCAAAAGACCTTCTTGATCGCCCTTTCTGCGCCCCTAACCCTTAAAAATGCACTATACCTTTCGGCGGGCTTGTCCTTGCTCGCCGAATGCTGCCGACAATTTGCCGAAAGGCCTTTCCCTTCACAGACATGACATTTTTCAGCGAAATTTTTGATCCAATCCTTTCGGCGAGCCTGATATGGCTCGACAAAGTGATTCGACGACTCGGCAACCGGATTGGCGAGTCTGTCTGCAATACCTTTTCTATGCATTTTATAGAACTGTTTTTAAATTTCGTCAATGTTTTTGTATATATGCCTAGAACTAACCTCAACATGCCGCTTTGTAAAAGAGCACGGGGCATAACTATAAATGAAGGAGGAGCCAACACTCCTAAATAGGGAAGAGCAGAGCCTCTAAAGGGATGATAAGGCAAGGGCAGGAGGCACATATCTAAGGTCCCAGAGCACAACTCCGGCAGTGAGGGGGAGGCCTTTGATTCCCAAGCTGTATTATCTGAGCCGGAGGATGCCAACCATTACAATCTCGGAGAGCGGAGATCCATGCTAGATCTCGCCCTGACTCACCAGAGTCCCAGTAACCACCTCTCCAGTAGATACAGTGCCAACTCCGGCACCTTCTGTAGCTCCAGTACCACTAGTGGTTCCTCCTCCCCGGCTACTCAACAAACTAAAAGCTAATGGGGTACAGACTATTTTTGACGAGAAGCTAGTATCTACGGAGGGCCTAGAGGGAAAATACTCCAATGTGAGGGACACGCTCCAGTACCATCGGTTTGAGTAGTTCACCTGGCCCTAAGACCCCTATATTACTTCATGGGTCTGGGAGTTCTATATATCATTCGATGACTTGGTACCGAAGGTAAGAAGAAGGCCAGTGCTTTAAGACCACTGAAGTCTGTCATGGTCAGAAGAAAGGAACTAAGGTGTAACCGTGAGTAGGGTCCAGGGGCTACAGTGGCATATGAGTGTTGCCTATTACTCAGTCTCTTGATGATTTAAAGTGATGGTTGCACCTTTGATTTCCGATACCACCCCGAGGTGGATTGAGGCAGGGGTCCCCATCGAGAAAAAGGACTTGAATATTGCTGCTCGGTTCTTGTTAGGCTTTATCAGCAGCACCGTCATACCTTCCCAGAACGAGGCTATCCTCCACCACCCTAAGGCAGCCTGTCTTGGGCCGATCATATCCAGGAGGAGCATTAACCTGGGACTCCTCTTAGAGCAGGAGTTGAGGCCGAGTACACTCGGGACGAGGCCGACAAGAGGAGAGCAGCTTCGGTGGATACATCTCCGGAGGTGGACCTTGAGTCTATACATGCAGATGCATCTTTTCCTACTTCGGCCTCCGGGCCTTCAGGTACATCTGCTCCCACTTCTTACTCACAGGCTCCTAGTACTTCTACCTCCTCCCAGCCCTCCAAGATTACTCAGGCTATGATGTTGAAAATGGGGCACCTGGCCCATTCAGCTGATGTGAGGGCTACCCGACTTGAGGCTGCAGTCCCATGGATAATTGAGAGTGCCATTCTTGCCGCACTTTCCCCCCTCCATACTTTTATTGATGATTTGATGGCGAGAGTCGCTGCTTGTGAGAGTAGACAAGGGGACTCTTCTGTGGTTACGACTATGAAAGCCGAAGTGGCAGATCTGAGGAAGGATCTAGACTATCTGAAGTTTACAAACTTCACTTCACTATTGGAGGCAATAAATGATGTAGATACCTAGTGACTTCTGAGATTCCTCCGAACACCATCGGTGACGTACAAAGGGATGGCATAGCAGCATATGAGTTAGAGGCAGAGACCGACGAAGAGCAAATAGAAGTGATGGAGTAGAACATATATGGAGACATGCCAGATCTAAAGGATACGATTGTACAGTTAGTGATCCATACATCACTGCCAGTGACGTCCATGGTAGCTCGTTGTGGATCCGGTACTGCTGATGTGAAAACGGGTACTGAGACCCTGGTTAAGAGTAATACACCGGGCACTGATGCCCCGACAGATGGAGCGACTTTGTAGACAATATTTCTCTTTACCTCCCTCTCTATCTTCTTTTATTGATTTTTTTATATTTTCTTGCATTTGAGGACAAATTGCTTTCGTTTGTGGTGGGGTGAGGTATTTTCATACCCTCCTCTTGTGATTGATGATGTTTTCTGTATATATTGTGTTTTTGATCTATATATTGTGTTTTGATACTGCTTTTGTGGATATTTGAGCTTGCAGCTCCTTGTTTTAATTGTAAATGATTTTTGGACCCATTCAAAAAAATTTGTGCCACTTCTTGATGATGTTTGAATATGATTGTTTTCTTGTAAATTTGAGTATCGGTCTTGATCAATATCGATGAATTGAATAATGCTCATAATCGAACACAAATAAATGTGCAGCTACGATGAGGCCAAATGAAGTGGCATAGGCAATATGTGAACTTATTGCATCTCGTTGTGACTAGCCGGTTATTAAATTGAGTCTCTTGTAATGAACATTGCACACTAGCGAAAGTGTGGAGTCTTGTTTGACTTTGGTGTCAATTTCTTGTGTGATGAGCTTACCGTGAACCATGTGTGATGACACCTAGAATTTACCCTGTTGGTTCGGTTGACCAAGTGATGAGAGCTCTTGAAATGATCTTAGGCAACAAATTTTAAAGAGTGAAACAATTGAAAATATACCTCTTTTGGGGCGTACCTTGTGAGTGTCTGATCTTTGTTTGAGCACCCTTTGAGCCTTACCCCTTTTATTGAAAGAAACTTGATGCAAATTGTGACCTTTATTTATCCTTTCACCCTTAATCCTCAAGAGATGTGGTTGGTTTGAATAGCCACTTAGGCCAAAAGCCTAAGTTGGAAGTGTGGTGAAAAGAGAAGGTAAATCAAGAAATACAAAGAAGTCCCCCTTGATCCATGGTTGTGAAAAAGATGGAACCCCTCTATACAATAAAAAAGATAAAAAGAAAAAAAGTATGTAAAAGAAAAAGAATGAAAAAGTTTTGAAATAAAGTTGCAAAAAGAAATGGGGTGTCCAAAGTTTCATAGAAAAGGAATAATGGGGTGACTTATGAGCATAAATGAGAATGAAGAGGAGAAGGAAAGGAAGTGTTGTTCACACCACATTTAATGAGGATTGAAGCCATTGAGCCTAAATGGCCGTACCTTTAAACTCAGCCCCGTTAGAAGCCCTGAAAAGACCTTTTTAATCTTGAGTGAGATGAAACAACTGTTGATTGGAAATTAAGGGCAAACCTATTGGTGAAATCATGCATTATGTTCATCTTTGTGAGTGTGAGTATTGATTGTGATTCCAGAGCTATTAATTGTTGAACCGCAGTGTGTGAATATGGAACCATCTCTGTGTGAGGGCATTTGAGTACTTTCATTGAGCTGGAACTTGTATTTGAAGCATGTAATGTGAACTTGAGAATCTTTGATAATGGTGAGTCACAACTTAAATCTTTAAGTGCATAATTGATCCTTGCATGAGTAAGTTGAGTCTTGTTGGGTGCAGTTATGATTGAGTCTTGTGTAGTACTATTTGAGGCATCCTTTTTGAATTGCTGAACTTGAGTTTTACTTGAGGACGAGCAAAAGTTTAAGTTGGGGGTGTTGATGAGTTCACGATTTGGACACATTTAGGGGTTTATTTGGATAGATTGTGTGTCCTCAAATGCTTGTTTTGTGCTAATAATTGATGTAAAACCCATGATTTCCAGGTATTTGGATTGAGGAACAATCATGGACACTAACTCACAAAAGAAACGAAGCAATTTGAAAGAGTGAAGAAATGAAGGCCTGGTCATTGCCGAGTCCCTTTGGCAAGTCCCTGAATGGCCATTACCTCACCTGAAGTTCCAGTGTGTCAAGCCTTGAAGGAGAAAATAAAGTTGGAGAGAGACATGATCAGTCGGCAGATCGCTGAATGGTTCCATGATGCAGTGTTGGATCGCCCAAAGTTACATAACTTGAGGATGCTGAAGGCCAAAGCAAAAAGGCGATGGAACTTACCAGAGGGCGGATCTCCGACCTGTTCGGTGATCCCGACTTACTGCGCCGAATGGTCCTTCACATCATATTTTTGGTGACTATAAATACATTTTCAAACGTTATGTTTATTATCAAATTTTATTCTGAACATTCTTTAGAGTAATTTTTTTGTTTTGAACTCTTAGTTTTTGAGACAACTTTTCCTTAGCTTTGAAGAATTAAAGTTTTTCATTTCTGAGAATTTTGAAGTGGGTCTTTGAGATTCTTCAACTTGGACCTTTGTAAAAACAAAATTAATATTACCCAGTTGATGGAAATATAATTTGGTAACGATTTCTATCTTTTTATGATGTCTAGTTAAAACCCCAATTCTTGGGGTGTGATTATATGATTATAGGTTGATTTAGCTTGTGGGTATTGCTAATTCTTAGTTTAAATTCTGTTTAGAAGTGATTTCATTTTGTAATTGTGGTTTAATTTAAAGGGTTGTAGTTGCAAATGCAATTCTACCTTCGTGTTTTTGTCTTGCTCAAGAAAGAGGTTTTAAAACTATGATTACTGAATTGATGGTATGTGGTTATTGGGTTGTCATGGATTCAGCTCGAAAGAGTGAATCCTAAACCCTTTTCCACACATTCAGCTCGAGAGAGTGAATGGACTAAAGCATGGGTTGTTCTTATTTGTATGCTTGTTGGTGTTCGAGAGAAAGTTTATCCCAACTAAAGTCTAGCTTATTCTGTGATTTACAACTATTTACTAACAGTTGCAATCACCNGCTTGTTGGTGTTCGAGAGAAACCAACTTGATTCGGGGTAAATTGTTCGAGAGAAAGTTTATCCCAACTAAAGTCTAGCTTATTCTGTGATTTACAGCTATTTACTAACAGTTGCAATCACCCATTTGTCTACCTTATCCTATAATCCAATCACATCCCAAGAACCCGTCTAATTATTGTTAAATTCGTGTTATTTGTTGTTGTTGTAGTTAGTAGTTAAAACCAAATCCCCCTTATTTGACACTCGTGTTACCCCTTAATTTGAACTATGTTTTCCTTCGATAATGTCTATTCCTATGATTGACTTGAACATATTCGTACCTTACTCTTGAATCTTAAACACACACCACTCCCTGTGGGATTCGACCCCAACTCATTTAGTTGGGTTATTATACTGACTAACGATCGTAGACGCTTAGAACTGGATTAAGTGTCGTTGATAACGTTAATCTCCTGCGAGACCGTGACAAACCAGTAATGAAATCCATATCGATCATCTCCTACTTTCATTCTGAACTATCTATATTCTGAGTCACACTACCGGGCCTATAGTGCTCTAACTTGACTTGTAGGCAATTTGAGCACTTGGCAACGAAATATGCAATACACCTCTTCACACTAATCCAACAATAGACTTCCCTCAAGTCACGTTATATCTTTGTGGAAAAGGGATGGATAAAGTATCTGGAACTATGAGCTTCTTCCATGATCCTCTCTTGGAGCCCATTAAACTTTGGCACACACAGTCTATCTTGATACCTCAACATACCATCTCCCCCTTGTTCAAAATCCATCACCTTTTGCTTATGAACGTATGCCTTTAATTCAAGCGAAACGGGGTCTTGGTCTTATTTCTCCTTCACCTCAAACACAATTGATAATTCCAACCCATTCATCACCACCAATCCACCTTAATTGGAATCTAATAACCAGACTTCCAATCATGAAAGCCTTTGCACATGTTTTGCAAATTTGTTCTTGCCTTCCTCAACATAGGCAGTAACTCCCACAGATAACCTGCTCAAAGCTAAGCAAACAACATTAGCCTTACCTAGGTGATAGTGGATACTCATGTCGTAATCCTTTAGTAACTCTAACCACCTCCTCTGTTTGAGATTAAGTTCTTTCTAACTTAAACTATACTGAAGACTCTTGGGATTGGTGATTACATCTACAAGAAATCCATAGAGATAGTGACACCATATTTTCATAGCAAATACTACAACTTCCAAGTCGAGATCATGAGTAGGGTAATTCTTCTAGTGAATCTTAAGTTGTCTGGAGGGATAAGCTATAAAATTACTATTCTACGTTAATACACAACCAAGTCCAACTTTGGACGCATCACAATACACAACAAAGCCTTGTGTACCCTCCAATAGGGTCAACACTAGGGCAGTAGTTAACCGGGTTTTCCACTCCTAAATATTTTTTCTCACAAGCTTTATACCATTGAAACTTTACTGTTTTTCTAAGGTAGCTTTGTCAACGGGGATGAAATATTTGAAAACCCCTTTGACAAACCTTCTATAATAACCAGTCAATCCCAAGAAACTCCTTATATCAGTTAGAGACGTGGGCCTGGGTCAGTTCTTCACTACTTCGATCTTCTGAGTGGCAACTCAAATCCCATCACTGGATACAATGTGGCCTAAGAATGCCACAGACTTAAGCCAAAACTCACACTTAGAAAATTTGGCATAGAGCTCCTTATCTTTGAGAGTTTGGAGAACTATCCTGAGATGACTAGCATGATCCTCTTCATTCCTCGAATAAATAAATATGTCATCAATGAATACAATCACAAACATGTTCAGATATGGCATAAATACTCTATTCAGAAGATCTATGAATGCTGCAGGAGCATTGGTCAAACCAAAATACATAATAAGAAACTTATAATGACCATAATGTCTTGAATGTTGTCTTCAGGATGTCACTTTATCTTACTCTCAACTGATGATAGTCATATCTGAGATCTATCGTAGAAAAATAAGTGGCACTCTTAAGTTGGTCGAAAAGATCATCAATTCTCAAAAGAGGATACTTATTCATTATAGTGACCTTGTTCAACTGCGGTAGTCAATACACATTCTAAGGGAACCATTCTTCTTCCTCATAAATAAGATCGGAGCACCCTAAGGTGAGACACTAGGTTGAACGAAACCCTTATCAATAAAATCTTTCAACTGCTCTATTAACTCTTTAAACTCAGCTCGAGCTATTCTATATGGAAAATAGAGATAGGTTGAGTATCAAGAAAAATGTCTATGCCGAAGTCTATTTCTCTCTCAGGAGGGACTCTGAGAAGATCATTTGGAAAGACCACTAGAAACTCACTCACAACTAGTACTGACTGAATAAGAGGTGTCTGAACACTTGAGTTATTTAATCGGACTATGTGATAAATGCATCCCTTTGAGACTAACTTTCTAGCCTTAAGGTATGAAATGAATCAAACCTTAGGCACTGCTGAACAACTCCTCCACTCTAAAACTGGCCCATTAGGAAAGTAAAGCTTGACTACTTGAGTTCTACAATAAACTGAGGCATAACAAACATGAATCGAGGCCATACCTAGAATGATATAAAAGTCCACCATATATAGCTCAACTAAGTCAACCATGGTGTCCCTGTAATTGATAGAGATGACACCATCACGATAAAATCTCTTGGCTAGAGTAGACTTACCAATAGGTGTGGAAACAGTGAAGGGCTAAAAAAGTCGTTCAGGAAGAATATCAAACCTCAAAGCTATATACAGAGTCACAGAACATAGACTCGCACCTGGAATAAGTAATGCATACTAAACTTGCTGCATATGGATCATAAGCCTGGCTATTTTCATGTATCCTATAAATACAGTTACCTTAGCCTCCTTACTTGACAAGCGAGAGAAACGAGACACAAACAGACTCATCCTACTCCTTATATTTTCCACCATCTCCAGACCATAATGGGACAACTAGGTGAACTTAAGGCTGTACTCATGCACACTTGTGGTCTCCTATTTCAAGTTCATAAATTCCCCCACTTTTCCTTCCGTTAGCTCGTGAGGAAAGAAACACCTTAAGAAGGCACTTTCAAAAACAATCCAACTCACTAGTGATGCCCCTTCAACCCTGCTTTTCTTCCCTTGGTCGTACCAAATCCTAGTAACACCCTTGAGTTGGTATGCAACTAACTCCACACGTTCATTATTAGCAACACGGATAACTTAAAATACCTTATGCAGTTCCTCCACAAAGTTCTTCTGATCCTCAGTGACGTTTGACCGTGTGAACTCTGGGGATTTACCCTAAAAATCTTACGGATCCTAGATGTATCATCCACATTCTGACGAACAACCCTTTGTTGACTAGCTTGATTGGCCACAACTTGACTCAACTTCCAGATTGCATCCCAAAACTCACCATTGAGACCTCTCCCTGAGGGCGTTGCACTTCTGGTGCATTAGGTACCCCTTCATTTTGTGGAGAAAAATTTCTCCTTGCACGATGACCTTGAACAACTCTTCGTAGAGGCATGATCTGAAAAGATACACGCAAGTATGGATTAGAAGGAAACTCTTGTAGAGTTAAACTCTATCTCCCAAAATAAAGTAAGAAGGAAGTGAAATGTTTCCTAAATGTTGTAGCATCCTTGTTATATATGTGGTGTGCTTCACACAGATAACAAGGACTCTACAAACATGACTTCATAGAAACCCTAGAACTCTTGAAATATGTGCTCTGATACCAATTTTGTCACGCCCTAAGCCTAAACCTTAGATGTGGCCGGCATTTGAAAACCATCGTTGGTCTCCAAGAAAACCCTTTTCCTAGCTCACTACTCAATGGAAAGCTGAAACATAAGCAACTAAACTAATACTCTTGGGAAGTCATACTCACCTCTTCTCAACTCAAATGGAAAACTAACAACAACAAATGAAATATATAAAGCTTTTAAACTAGTAGATAAAACTCAATGATGTAACAAAATTCAGAAATATACTCTTTACTCTTATTTGGGAGATTCTCTAACTGATAACCGCCACTATGAGCTACGTGATTATACAATGTTTCGCCCACGTTTCCAAAACTGTCCTATACCTTGCTGGGGAATTAAACACCTCAACTAAGTGGGTCCACTAAAATATGCTTAAAAGTAATAAGGAATCATCTAAAACATTATGACCCTCTGCCCAAGTGCCAATACATGGTTTATTAAAATTTTGAGTTGTCTAAACTTCTCCCCATATCACTGCTCAATACTTCTCCCAATAATATATAACTCATGGTCAAATTTTTAAAAACATAACTCTCTCTCTATTTGAGATAATTACTCAAAAGATCCTCTTAAAAGAGGTGATACTCAAAACTTCTCATAAACTTATTTAGAAATCGATGTTTTCTCTTGTTTTAAATGTAAATGAATTACATACTTGGGATTACTTAGATCTCTAATACTCATTTTCAAATATGGAACTCAACACTCCTCATTCTCATACTAATTTACTCAAGTCTTAAATCAAATTATAGATAATTGCAAACAACTTCTCAAAATGACTCAAAAGGGACTTCTTGAACTTTCCTCTTAACTTTAATTTAACCTGAAATGTGAATTCAAGAGCAATGATTAGGATATAGGATCTATCAATTATTAATTAAGTCCTACATAGTTAGAAATAAGAAAAGAGAGAAGATATGATTTAAAAATCTACTGGCGCGACACGGAGATGGAATTTAATTTTTGGTCAAGGAAAGATTTTTGAAACAGAAGACTCTGTAACCTCTCCGCGATGTGGTGAGGTTGTGATCATCTTAAGGTGGAAAATCTAAAACGTCTTTGCGACACGACCCTTGGTTCAATTATTTGGCCTTTTTTTTTCCTTTACAAACCTGATTCAATTCATACCTTGTCACGACCCGGGGTTACCCCCTAGAAGTAACACGGCGTAATTGACCCCAAAGGGGTCACATACAAGTCCTTAACATAATCAAACACATAAAGTAATATAAATAATGAGGAAAAATTAAAACTTTTACAATAGAAGTCAAGCTTCACTTCCATAAAGGAAAATCATAAGAATCTAGACTTTGTCTCATACACCATCTACAACATAGGAATACAAAGTTTGGGACTTAGCCGTTTACATCAATAAAGTCTAAATAAAAGAGATCCACAATAGGAACTAAGAAATGGATACTCCCTCCTAAAACTTGAGGACTCACCACAACTTGGAGATAAGCAATCCAAGTCTTCTTCAAGAAATGAGAGTGTATGCCACTTAGCCGGAACCTACAATTATCAAAAAGGTAGAAGAAGTAGGGGTTAGCATAATTAATTGTACTAAGTATGGAAGCATGCACAAAATCCTTGAAATATGAAAAAAGGGACTTTTAGTTGTAAAGTATGCATTTGTGAAGTTTGGAAACCAACATGCATTTTCAATGTTCAACACAAGCCATAATCACATTCATAATCATTTCATAGTAACACCAATACCTTAGCAACCCCTAAGATACACTTATGCAATGTGTGGTTTGAATCCAATAATACCAACCCTACTAAGTACTCCCTTGAAGCTACCTTAGTCATACATATCATCTGTAGACCTCATCAAAATCAATAGTGACAAATGAGGAACTAGTCATGTACATTACTTGAATTATAAGGAGAGTCATTCATAAAAACTATCTATTAAACATACATGTAAACATTGAAATCTCATCATAATATAAAGGAACCATCCCATGACATCCTACTAAGTCTACTTGTGCAATGTGGAAGCGAAGTCCCATACCCCCACTCCTACTAAGTAAAACTCACCAAGAAGTCGTAGTATAGTTCATGTCTCATTCATTATCTTTATTATATAGGGAAATTAACATTACTCGACATAGACCATGTGAACTACATGGAATCCGGTGTTCTACCCTCACACTGAAATAAGGGTGTCCTACTTGCCTGTGGTAGAACTATCATAATAGCTTTTAGGTGGACCCACTAGCTAAAGACCTATGTGGGCACATAGTTCTGGGATAAGGAGATTGCTACTAGAAACTTGGACTACTAGCGTAAAAGGTTTCCATATCATGAGATAACCTATATTGGGAAGCCGGACTTACTAAACGTAAAATCTTCCTATCTCATTATTCATGTCCGCGCGGTGCTAAGCACAACTCCCTTTAAAGGTCATATTAAGCCTTTACTTAAGTTAAAGTTCATAAGAGAATGCACTAGGTATTCAAACCAACATACATCATAAATAGCTCATAGATTCATTAGGTTAGAATGCCCTTTCAACCTTAGAATTATCCCCATGTGAGTAAACATTTTACATTATATCCGTAATGTTTTCATAAGAATAGACTTTCAATCAACACAACAACATTATAATCATCCTAGACAATTCATACACAATCAAGTGTAATGGTAAGGGAAGAATGGCCTTTTAAAAATATCTCAATTTACACAATAGTCATAGAATCTTCACATTCTAAGTGAATCATGAGTCCATACACAACATTCATTAACATGTATAAACCCTAACAATTTACCCTCTCTCAAGGGTTATGAATCATGTCCCACAATTACACCTAAATATATTACAATAGGCATGAATAAAACAAGATTCAATAACTAGATTAACATAGATACAAATCATAGTAATCATCTTACATCAATACACCCATCACAATTCATGAAATTAGGGTCATGGGGAAGTACGTGGGTTCATGGGGAATTTTACAATAAAAATCACCATTAAACATCAAATCAACCATAATATAAGACAATTAACATAATGAACTCGCTTTTAAGAAGAACCCATGGCTAGAATGAAAACCATAGTTTTGATGAATTTGAAATCAAATAGTTGAAAGGCTTCATGGAGAAAAGTGTTCCATGAATCAAGTCTCCCATACATTAATTGATGTTTCCCCATGAAATTGGAGTGAAAAGCTTAGAGCTTGAACCCTAATCTTGACCTTCTTCTTTGTTCTTCAATGGAGTCTAGAGAGAGAATCTTTTTAGATGGAAGTTGGTTAAATTTAAGTTTGTGAGTTTTGAGGAGTTAAAAGAGTTGTTTAATAGTTAATATACACTTATATATGTCTAAATAACTAATTTAAACCGCCCCTAACCTTTAATAATTAATTTAGGAATTAATGAAATGTTTGCACCTTTGGCCGACTTAAGGCAGCTTCCTAGGGCCCCATCCATGAGGCCCCAACCATGGGGCGTTGTTGCAACCACAGACCGTGCTGGTTACTCGTGGTTTGGGGCTGTGGCTTGTCATTTTGGCCAGCCTTCAGGCCACATCCACGATACCCTTCTACGAGGAGTGAGTTGGTCCACGGACCGTACTGCACGCTCGTGGAATGGGACTGGAACATGGAGGTTTTAAGGTTGGTTTGGGGAGACTAAGTCTCGAACTATGCCTCGAGCGTGGTTCGACCAACAGCTCGTGGGTGCCCAATCATGGTTCATGCTGTATTTTACAGCTTTTTGGACCTTCCCTTAGTTTCTCCTCAAGGACCCTTGGGGGGTCATGCCTTGACCTTTAGGCACTAACACCCTAGTACTATGTAAGGAAAGTTATTTTAGGATTCTAACCTTACAGTTTAACTTCATTAGGCTACTAGACTACATGTTAAGCTTTAGCTTAGGTGATTAGATTTTCGGGGTGTTACATACCCAATGCAATTACATTGTCAAAATTCATGAAATTTCAAAAACCCAATACATTTTCAATGAAACCCACACACAACTCTTCCAAGAGTCTCAACTCATTCACTAAACACTCACTTCAAGAACTCAAAGACCTCCATTAATAGCTAAAACTCAAGAACTCAATCAATCAACTTCAAGAACGAATTCATGGTCAAATATTAACATATTTGGCATGAGGGCGAACAAACCCAACACTATGAAAGCCTGCATACCTCGAAAGAACTAAGTTCTTAGTGATCTCCCCAAATTTCATGATGAACTGTTGAAACCTTCTCTTTTGTCCTGTTGAAAATTCTCTCTAAAAACCCTAAGCGTTAAGGAATTAATGAGAACTGATCTAAATCAGGTTAGACCCCTATTTGGGTGAGAAAAATGTTAAGGCCTACTGTGGTGTGGTCTGGAAAAGACCAAAATACCCTTTTTAAGATATATGAAATGGCATAACTAGATAGGCTTTACTCAAATGAGCTTGACTCTTTCATTCGAGCTTATAATTTAGCAAACATGGCGGCGTTGGAAATAGCAAATAAAGGCATTCGATTGATACCTCATGGGTCACTTAACTCTTTATGTGCTGAAAGTTATTATCGTTTGATGTTGACCCAAAACTCAAAACTGAAGTATTACTTGTACGAATTTCTAGTTGACCTTTGGAAGTACGAGAAGTTACATTAAGCTTCAGTGATTAGCAAATGTCCACTAATTTTGTTACCATTCTTACAAGTAATAGCTCTTATAGAAGAATCAGACAGTAAAGGTTCCATTCCCATCCCTGAAGATGTAATGCTATTTTTCATATCTGAGTCAAAATCAATATCTAATTAAAAAGAAAACAAATTTGGCATCAGATCAATAAAAATATGTGGTAAGTTCTTTTCTAAAATGAATTGATGCAAACAATTGAATAAATCTCTTCATCCTATAAACAAAAAGAGCCTTGTCGAAGCTAACCTTTTGAGTTTGGCGACTGCTTTAAAGGAATCACCGACTTAATGAGGCAAAGAATTGGTTGATATGCATACCAGAATACTCTGACTTGAGATACTTTTTAACTGAAATCTTACTTTAAAAATATTTTTTCTTTCCATATTTCGAAGCCTGAAAATCCTTCGGAAGATATAAATATCTATCCTTAAAGGTGCCTATCCCTGTAGCTCTTTTCCCCGCCCACCAGCCCCACTTATCACTATCATTTGGCCAATCTACTAGAGCATATGGTAAACCTTCGCCAGAGTCATACTGAGAAACTAGATAAAGTTGAAGCGAAATTTCATTGATTCTAGATGCACTCCAATTATATAAAACAAGTGAACAACTCTCCCAAACCTCCTCATTGGCTGACATTTAGCTATAAATCTCTAACTCTATTGATAACAATAAAACCACCTTTTTGGATAAAAAATAAAGAAGAAACGTTAGAAGTTCACATCATAAGGCAAACCATTTTTGGATATAAAATAACTATTGGAGAAAGAAAAAAACAGGTAGAGGAGGAAAGCAAAAAGTTAGGCATACTTCCAAGGAAAACAAGACAACTATGCTTCAGATAAAGATAAATGTATGACCTTTCAGTATGAGCTACAATAATACTCTTCTCGTAAGGAAAAAAGAAAAACAAAAACTAAACATCAATGTATACAAGCAGAATGTTTGTGTATAATGTAGCAAGCTGGACATAAACACCAAAAGTTCCAAGACACTTTTGGCATGAAATTATAATTGTTGATCAACCTATATTACTAAGATGCATAACTTAAAGAGTATTTTCAGAATAGGCAACTTAAAAGCTGTAAAGAAAATTGATTATGAAACAAATTAGAAATAATGAACAAAATATTTTTCTCAGAGAAGAAAATCGAGTCCACTAATTGCATAATGTCCTCAAAAAAATTCCTCCCCTCAATTATCCGAGGTTATTAGAATATATCCTTTCGGGTTAGAACAATCTTTCTCTGCAGTGTATCGGTACCTAAAACCACGGTATCAGCAAACAAGTCAACAATAGTGAAGTACACGTAAAATACTAGATTTAGTAGAAAAAAAAGAAGTCCAGAAAGTCGTTATTCGTTATTGAAAATCAAGATGAATCGCTGATTAATGTTTCAAGGATACTTCATCCAATTCTAAGTGTCAACGATCGCTAGTCAGTATAATAACCCAACCAAATGAGTTGGGGTTGAATCCCATAGGGAGTGGTACGTGTTTAACATTCAAGAGTCAAGTGTGAATATGCTCTAATCAACCATAAAATAGACAATATCGAATAAAAACATAATTCAAATTAAGGGGTGACACGAAAATCTAATAACATGGGATTTTGGTTTTAATTTTCACCTACAACAACATCAAATAACACAAAAAATAACAATAATTAGACGGGTTCTTGGGATGTGATTCAATTATAGGCTAATGTAGACAAATGCGTAATTGCAATTGTTAGGAAAATAGTTGTAATTTAGTGAATAAGCTAGACTACATAGGAGGTAAATTTTCTCTCCAACAATTTACCCGGAATCAAGTCAATTTCTCTCGAACAACAACAAGCATGCAAAATAAGAACAACCTACGCAATTGTCCATTTACTCTCTCGAGATGAATGTGTGGAAAACGTTTTAGGATTCACTCTGTCGAGCTGAACCCATGACAACCCAATACCTACAAACCATCAATCAATAATCTTGGTTTTAAAACCTCTCTCTCGAGAAAGCCAATAACACGAAGGTAGAACTGTATTTACAACTACAATTCTTTAAATTAAACAACAATTAGTGATTGAAATCACTTCTAAATATCATTTAAACTACCAATTAACAATAACCATAAACTAAATCAGCTCATAATCACATAATCACACCCAAGAATTGGGGTTTTAGCTAGACATCATAAAAAGATAAAAATCGTTACCAAATTGTGTTTCCATCACTTAGGTAAGATTAATATCTTCTTTACAAAGGTCCAAATGGAGGAATCTCAAAGACCCACTTTCAATTTCTCAAAAGTTAAAAACTTAAATTCTTCAAAGCTGAGGAAAACTCGTCTCAATACTTAGAGTTCAACTGGAAAATTAATTAGAAAGCTTACAAAAATGGTTCAAGATATTAATCTAAATGTTCAAAAATGTATTTATAGTTGACAAAAATATACTGCGAAGGACCATTCGGTGCAGTAAGTCGGGCTCGCCGATTCAGTCGGCGATCCTCCCTTTGGTCAATTCCATCGCCTTTTTGCCTTGGCCTTCAACATCTTCCAGGTTTGTAACTTTGGGCGATCTAACTCTGCATCACGTAATCACTCAGCGATCCACCGGCTACTCCTTTCTCTCACCAATTTCATTTTCTCCTTCAGGGGTTGGCACACTGGAATTTTAGGTGGTCAAATGGCCACTTGGTGACTCGCCAAACGGATTTGGCAATCACCAAGCTCTCTTTTCTTCCTTCTATCAACTCACTTTGTTCCTTTTTGCAAGTTAGTGTCCAGGCTTTGTTCCTCAATCCAAAAACATGGAAATCAAGGATTTTACATCAGTTATTGGCACAAAATAAGTATTTTAGGACACTAAAGTTATACAAATAAAGCCCTAAATGAGTCCAAATCTTTGACTTATCTACATCCCCAACTTAAACTTTTGCTTGTCCTCAGGTAAAACTCAAGTTTAGCAGTTCCAAAAGAATGTCTCAAACGGGGTTACACAAGACTCAATCATGAATGCACACAACAAGGCTCGACTTACTCATGCAAGAATCAATTATGCACTCAAAGACTCAAAGTGGGACTCACCATTATCGAAGATTTTCAAGCTCACAATATTTGCTTCAAATGCAAGTTCAAGCTCAACAAAGGTACTCAAATTCCCTCACACAAAGAATGATTCCATATTCACACACAATAGTTCAACAATTTATAGTTCCGGGATCACATGCAACTCTCAAACTTACAAAGATGAACACATGTATGACTTCACCCATAGGTTTGCTCTTATTTTCCAATCAACACTTTTTTTAGCTCACTCATGATGAAAAAGGTCTTTTCAAGGATTGTAACGGGGCTGAGTGTAAATGTATGGTCATTTAGTCTCAGTGGTTGCTATCCTCATGAAATATTGTATGAACAACACTTTCTTTCCTTTTCTTCACCATTCTCATTCATGCTCAAAATTCACCACATTATTCACTTACCATGGAATACCAGACACCCCATTTCTTTTGCACTTTCACAAATTTATTTCAAAACTTTTTCATTCTTTTTTTCTTTTTCAATCTTCTTTTCTTTTTCTCCTTTTTTTTTATGGAGGGGTTCTATATTTTTCAAAACCATGGGTCAAAGGGGGACTTCTTTGCACTTCTTGATTTATCTTCTCTTTTCACCACACCCCAAAAAAAGCCTAAGTTTTCTATTTCAACAAACCACATCTCATGAGGATTTTAGGTGAAGGGATAAAGAAGGGTCACAATTTCATGAAGTTTCTTCCAAGGAAAAGCTAAGGCTCAAAAGGTGTTCAGGCAATGTTCAGACACTAACAAGGTAGGCCACAAAAGAGGGATAATGTCAAATTGTTTCACTCTTTAAAAATGTTGCCTAAGATCATTTCAAGAGCTTGCATCACTTAGTTAACTCGACCAACGGGGAAAATTCTAGGTGTCATCACACAAGGTTCACGATAAGCTAATCACACATGGCATTAGCACCAATATCAAACAAGACTCCACACTTTCGCTAGTGTGCAATGTTTAACAACAAGAGAATCAATTCGATAACTGGCTAGTCACAATGAGATGCAAAAAGCTCACATATTATCTATGTAACTTCATTCTGCCTCATCTTCGCCGCACATTCATTTTTGTTCGATTGAGAGCACTATTTAAGTCATCGGTATTGATCATAATCTACAATCAAATTTGCACACGAACAACCACAATTAAAACAAGGAGCCACAAGCTCAGACATCCACAAAATAGTGCCAATACACAATTTACAGTACAAAAACCAAATTTATACAAAAATAACAATCACAAGAGGTAGGTCTGCAAATACCACTCCCCACCACAAACAAAAAGCAATTTGTCAACAAATGCAATAAAAACATCCAAAAACCAATAAAAGTGACAAGAGGGAGGTAAAGAAAGGTCCTGTCCACTCAGTCGCTCCATCTATCAAGGTATCAGTTCCCGGTGTAGTACCATGATCATGGGCATCAGTTCCTGAAGTCACAACCGCATCACTCGATCCACTATGGCCTGCCATGGACGTCTCTGTCAGCGATGTCTAAATCATCAACTGTACAATCATCTCCTCCAGATCTGGCAAGTCTCTATAGATACTCTCCTTTCTAAACTCAAGTTTCTCCTCGTTGGTCTCTGCCTCAGACTCATCAATTGCCATATCATCTATCGGCACTTCTCTGGTGGTGACCGGAGGAGTCTCAGAACTGGCCGGGGTATCCACATCATCTTCTTCCTCTAATAATGAAGTGAAGTCAGTGGACTTCCAGTAGTCCACGTCCTTCCTCAGATCTGCAACCTCGACATTCAAAGCTGCAACCTCAGAATACTCCCACTATCTACTCTTACAAACCTCAACTATCGCAGTGAGATTGTCAATGAATGCTCGTAAGGGGGTCAGTGCAGCTAGGATGGCACTCTCGATCATTTATGGTACCGCAACCTCCAATCGAGTAGCCCTCACATCCATAGAATTGGCTAAGTGCCCCATATTCAGGAGCATGGCCTGAGTGATCCTGGTGGGTTGGGCTGCAGTAGAAGTACCAGGAGTCTGGGAGGTAGTGGAAGTACCTGAAGGCCTAGAGGCCGAAGTATGCAAAGGTGCCTTTACAGGTATGGAGTCAATGTCAACCTCTAGGGATTCATCTACTGGGACTGCCCTCCTCCTATCTACCTTGAAGGACACTTTATCCAATTCTAAGTGTCAACGATCGCTAGTCAGTGTAATAACCTAACTAAATGAGTTGTGGTCGAATCCCACATGGAGTTGTACGTGTTTAAGATTCAAGAGTCTAGTGTCAATATGATCAAATCAGTCATAGGAATAGACATTATAGAATAAAAACATAATTCAAATTAAGGGGTGACATGAATGTAAAATAATAAGGGGTTTTGGTTTTAATTATCAACTACAACAGTAGCAAATAACATAAAAATAACAATAATGAGATGGGTTCTTAGGATGTGATTCGATTATAGGCTAATGTAGAAAAATGGATAATTGTAACTATTAGGAAAATAGTTGTAAATTAGTGAATAAGCTAGACTATAGAGGAGGTATATTTTCTCTCAAACAATTTACCCCGAATCAAGTCGATTTCTCTCGAACATCGACAAGCATACAAAACAAGAACAACATATGCCTTAGTCAGAGTTCAAACTGAAAATTAGTCAGAGTTCAAAGCCAAGGAAAACTTGTCCCAATACTCAGAGTTCCAACTGAAATTTAATTAGAAAGCTTAAAAAAATGTTTCAAGATATTAAATTAAATATTGATAAATGCATTTATAGTCACCATAAATATGCTGCGAAGAACCATTCGGCGGAGTAAGTCGGGCTCGCCAATCCGCTCGTTGGTCAATTCCATCACCTTTTTACCTTGGCCTTCAGCATCCTCCAGGTCTGTAACTTTGGGGGATCTAACTCTGCATTGCGGAATTACTCGGCGATCCACCGACTGCTCCTTTCTCTCGCCAACTTGGCACTCTCTTTCAGAGCTTGGCACACTAGAACTTCAGGCGGCTAAATGGCCACTTGGCGACTCGCCAAATAAACTTGGTGATCACCATGTTCTCTTTTCTTCCTTCTTTCAGCTTGCTTTGTTCCTTTTTGCAAGTTAGTGTCCATGCTTTGTTCCTCAATCCAAGTACCTGGAAATCAATGATTTTACATAAGTTATTGGCACAAAATAAGCATTTGAGGACACAAAATATATCCAAATAAAGCCCTAAATGAGTCTAAATCTTGGACTCATCAATCGCCTGAAGTAATAGACAACAGAGGGTAGTGTGAACAAGTGCTTATTCTGCTTTATCGGAAAGGTCACAACCCTTTGAAAAGTCAAAAAATCCTTCAAAAAAAAGTCACACCCTTACGGAAAAGTCACAACTTTACATAAAAGTTACAACTCTTTACAAAAGTCCCAACTTTTAAAAAAAGTCACAAAATTTTAGAAAAGTCAAAACTCTTTATAAAAATGACAAATCTTCATTTTTTATTCACATCATTTAAAACCGAAAAATTACTTGTGGCAGTAGCTTAATTGTGGCCTTGATGTGTTCTTTTTTAATATATCCTACAACATGTAATTCCTAATATGGTCTCAAATCATTTATTTAAGGTTATGATGAAAGTGGGATAAAAAAAAAATCTTCTTTCAGAAATGCCAGTATGTAGAAGCAAAAACAATAACAATCTCACATACATATATGTTTAGCTTTCAAAACCATTACTTTAGAAATCAAATTCCTAGGAGGAAAAATAGGTTACCTACATCACATTAATGGTTTCCTCTCATTAATGCAATGTTTGGAATTTACTTCAGCCCTAGTTTTTGAAATGCTAGTCAGCAGTTAGCACAATAATTAAATTTACTTTACCCCTAATTTTTGAAATGCTAGTCAGCAGTTAGCACAATAATTAAATTTACTTCACCCCTAATTTTTTAAGAAAATAATCAACTTAGATATATATTTTATTGAACTTATTACTATTTATAGAAGACAAGTCCATTTAGAATATGTAGTTAGCAGTTAACACTATTATTCAGTGGCAGATATAGGTATTGGCAATGTTGTTAATTGTATCCCCTTTGTTCAAAAAAATATATTGTGCAATTAAGGCAAACCTAATATTCCTAGTTATATGTAAACTGTAGAATTCTGTTGACATAAGGGAAGATACTAGTGTAGTGGCAAATGGGGTTCAAAATTTGTTTTAGATCATATATTCAAATTATAGGTATACATTCTAGTGTTTATCTCAAAAACAATTTTATGAATCTCCTTCGGCCACTACTATAATTGCACTGAAAGTCATGTTTAAACCCTCTTCCAACTCTAGATTAACTATTTATAAGTAGCAACCCATACATTTTTCTTCCATAATACGTTATATCATGCAAAGAAAATGAACATTTGTGCCTAACTCAACTCAAATGTTATTCATTGCCAAGGATAATATTTATACACATTTACTTTCCTATACAAACTTTGGCACTCTAAATTCACCCTTCCACACAACAAAAGCTAGCTATTAATGTGGGAGAGCCTCGACGATTCCACACTAGGTACCTTTCCCTCTACCCCAAGTAGGTAGTTTTTTTTGAGGTAGCCCTTTTAGAGTTGGGTGGCCACGCATCTTCCTGTTATGGTGGACACGAAGGATGATGGATGACTCTAATACCATTGATACAATCGAGAAGAACATGGAATTAACATAGACTTAAAAAGAAAATAAATATGTTTCTGACACAATTAAGTGTATCTAACTACTTTAAGATAAAAACACAACATAAATCATTATTATCATATATAGTGAGGACATGCATATCAATTGATAGGGGAATCTCTGGTTGAATTTAAATATGTATCTAAGGAGATTAAGGACTTGAATAAATTCGGTGTCCTGGTAATCCTATACTAAGACAAAAAATTAAAAAAACAAAAGCAAAGGAAAAAGAGAAATCAAAACCCAAAAACCTTGTGAAATGCAAAGACTATAATAAGGATTTTTTTAGTATTTGAAGAACATTCATACTCACTTCATGTTTCAGTTGATATACACCTGTCACATTCCTTAACTAGCTATAAATAAAAGAGTAATCTTATTATATCTTTCTTTAAATATAATTAATTCAAAATTTTGTCAAATATATTGGGGAAATGAATGGCCATTTCTACAGTATTGAATAAAGGAACATATCTAAATATAATTGTGATTGAGATTTCAAAAATAACTAAAATAGATTATGAGTCCCACAAATCAGCCCACCAAGCCAATAAAATAGGCATAGAAACATGTAGGTGTGTAGTTTTAATATGTTTTCATATTTGTAATTAAATATAAATGTTGTAAATAAAATGACTATATTTAAATTGTGTAAATTAATGTCTTAAACTAAATATTCTAGTATTTTTTCCTACTTTATAAGTAAGAAAATACATCAACGAATACATGATGCATTTAAATTTTTATTAAAGTTTAATAAAATAATCACTATATATTAAATATTATATCTAAAAATATGCCTAATAGTATAAATATCTAAAATCTCCACTTCGACTTTTACTCATGACAATTGTTAGAATTACTATCTTTAAATACATGATTAATAATATATGCCCTAACAATCTCCAATTGAGACTCTTAACTATGCATCTACAACTTTAACAAAAAACAAGTTACATAACTTATTGAATGCTTTCGCGAATAAGCTCTTTGCAAAATGATCTTCTCAAGATATTTTCTTAATGCAACTTCGTTTAGTAGTGTTTTATCATCATTGACCAATTTTTTACTAACATCTTCAAGTATCCTATGATAAAACTCTCTCGGGAGTGAACACCAAATCAATCTTTGTTACTATTCTTTCACTACGATAAAGTACACCTACTATTTTAGTCACACTATTATATTTTGAGTCTCAATATTTTTTCCAATATCTTTTGATATCGATGTATTAACAACATATTTTGGAAATGGCCAAAAGCCCCCCGACCTATAGTCGTATTCCCAACTACACACATATACTTCACGAGGATCCTATTACCCCCTTGAACTATGTTAAAATGGAATTAATCTCACCCTATATGCTGAGGTGGCAAAGAAAGTATATTCACTCTCTCAAAGAGAGTGAGAGACGGGTTTTTTTATTAAAACTTTAACTTTGCGAGTAATTTCCCTCTTTCATGTTAAGATACTGATTTTTTAAAAAAAAATTATGTCATCTTTTACTTTTATTTATCTTTATTTTTTATTTTCCTTCTTTCTCTCTCCAACACTTTGCCTGGTTTAAGTTATCGGAAAATGTCATGAACTTACTTCACTATTCAGCTAACACTAATGCTATCTCTTTAATCTCCTCTCTTTTTTCCCCCGAAGAAAATGACTCCCCTTCTTTTAATCATAAACTTCAATTTTTTATTCTCACACCACCAATTTTGCCACTACCATGTCACCATTTCCTCCTTCTTTTTCCAAATCTAAAAACCATCTGGCTACCATATTACCTATTGTTATTGAATTCACTTTGGACTTTTCTATCATCTCCAACTCCAACTTGGAATTCACTTTTCGAAAACTAACTGACCACACAAACTTATCAAAAATTTCATCTTGTAATTTTCTAATTGGCAGCCTCAAATTCTATTTAACAATGTTATCATTACCAATTGAATGAAACTTCACTAAAATTATGAAAAGTAAAATGAAATAAAAAAATATAGAAAGATTAGAAAAAAGAAGAAAGGAAGAAGAAGGTAATGTGCTTTTGGGTTTCACATCAATGGACAAAAAGTTACTGTCAAAGAAAAGGAAAACAAAAGTTAAAAGAGGATTAAAAGCAAAAGAGAAAAATAGCAAGTACAATATAAAATAAAGACAAAGAATAATAACTTCTTTATTGAAAAAATAATATAATATTATGTGGCGCGAGAGTATTTATCACTACTTAGCATAAATCTGGGTATGACTTTTTAAAGGGGCATATATTTCACTTTTAATATGTTCAGGGGATGATAGGACACCCGTGAAGTTGGAGTGTGTAGTTGGGATTTTGGGTATAGATTGAGGGGTTTTTAGACCATTTTCTCTATTATTTTTTTTTTGCATAGTATCACTCTCCTTACTTTGAAGTAGTGCATTTTTCTTACATATAATAATGTTTTTTCTTTTACTTAAATACAATGAATATAAATTTTAACTTGTCAACTAAATGTTCTTGAAGTTATGCATTGTGCTTTTGTTATTTCTATTCTTAGTTTCTATGAAAACTAGTTTCCTTCTAAAATCATGACATATAAATGGCCCTTTCATAGAAATCTGACATTTATGTTAACAATTATCATATTTCTTTAGCATAATAAAATATACATCCTTTTGATTGCTCTATGTCACGATCCGAAATGGAGCCATGATGATGCCTACAAAAACCGTCCAGTAGGCAAGCCAAATACCCAAATAAGATAAAGCGGAAGACAAACATTAAAAGAAGAGAAAGAGCGCAATCTGAAATAAGAAAGATACAAAATAGGGCATATAGTATAAATATATAAATACATTACATAATATACAAAATGGGGATGAAAGTGACAAAGAAAGACTAGCTATATAAGAGAACCAAATCCTGGACCTAGTGTCCCCGACGCATGAGCATCTAAGTATATAAAGGACTATATACAGGTGAACTGACTAATCAAAATACAAACTACTAGTCAGTAAAAAAGATGTAAAGCAACATCTCTTTGGACACCAGAAGCTCACCACTATCAAAGTGTGTGATAGCCACGAGAGATCTGATGCTCAAAGAGGATGGCTCACACTAGGAGCTGTATTAGAAAAAAGATGCACAAGTGTAGTATGAGTACCAAAATACAGGGTATTCATTAGGTATCATATGCTGACCGATCTCATAAATATCATAAATATACATAAGCATCACGATAGTTTTATGAGAGAGTCTGATATTAGGCTAAAAGTATGAAAACACTACCAAGGACAGACCACAACAACTCTAACTATATAAACCAACTAATCAGACAATTAAGGAACCTCGCTGGCCAATGTAGGTTTAAATAAAAGTTATGGGATTATCTCGATGGCTTTACCGTGGACACTTGAGACAACTAAAGAACCTGCCTCAGCTCAACAACAGATGGAATAAAGTAAAACTCGAATTCAATCAGTAGGCTGTCGAAGTTTATCAATATATGCATAGGAAGTAAAAAATAATGCATTTCCTTTCAAAAACCAAGTTGCCATCTGTAAAATCAGTAATTTCGCTTAGTTAAATGCTAGTAAAAAACATAGTAAAACCATTAAGTGTCCCAATCCCCATATCCCTCAAATACAAGTGTGAATATGCCAAAAACATGCTACATGAACATGATTCCACACAAACACAATGAAGTAATTCTCAAAGAAGCCTTACTACCCTCACACCTGGGACAAACCCATCACAACAAAATCGTGCTAACCTAGAATTCTAGCCAATCCAAGTTCGCGGCCCCAAGCCCAAAACATTACAACCTATAAAGCGATAAACTCAAAAATGGTTGAAAATGAGTACACCAAAAGTCAAAAGAACCAATGCGCATAAAGTCATTATTTCATGCCACCTAAGATAATTCTAAGGATCTAAAACAACTACCAAGCTAAGAATAAACCTAAAGTAAGGCTTATCGACTAGCATACTAATATAAATAACCCGAAATGACCAAAATATCAAGTAAGGATCATGCAAGCCTATGAAATAATACTAAAGCCTTCCTAACGATCATACTACTCAAATATATATATATATATATATAAGAGGGAAACCATAACCTATCGTAAGGTCGTAACAACACTCGAACCTCTACTCTGTAACTTTTCCCTTCCAAAGGGCCTTCAAATGATGCCACACTATAAAAAAACATGACAGAAATACCGAAAAAACAAAAATGATACCAATATTAATAATGGAATTCGAAAATGGAAAATTGACCCCAAAAATGGCCTAACCTCAAAAACATCAAGCTAACCCACCGGAGAATAACACCTCCTACCATACAACGCCTCAAATGGATCCATCTAAATACTCATATGGTAGTAATTATTATATGCAAACTCTACTAAAGCCAAACACTAGTAAAACTGACCTCTGAAATCAATAATTTTCACAACCCAAAGTTAGGTGATGATGGCATCCACTACACCCCACCTAGTGTAAAACCTTGGATTTAGAAAGAAGAAAAATTCAAGACTTTCAGAGCTGGTGTCTATGTCTATGATCCCTACCTACGGTCCGTAGGTGCTTTTACGAACCGTAGGTGGAAACCGTAGGTGGAGGAGTGAATAATTTTTGAAAGTCAAGTTCCAATACCCCTTTTACGGTTCACTAGGATGGTCCATCATTCTATGTACGAGTCATAGGTAGGTCTCGTAGGTGAGCCTAGACTTGGTGAAATTTTGAGGCTCAAAGTTGGGATTTACTGTTGGTATGTACGGTCCATAAGTGGACCTACGAATCGTACATGGGTCCCATCATTTGAAGGTCCAAATTTAAGTCCCTGAATCCCACCTATGGTCAACCAGGACAGAGGTATGATCGGGCGGTGAGGGCTTGACAATTACTTTTAAGGGCTTTTTAGTCCTCTTTCTAATAATTAATGCCTAAATTATCTTGTTTTAATCATAATCCTAGACGCTATAAGTCTTTTAATCCTAAATCTAATACTCTAAATCATTCTTTAAATTTCCCCAAATATCTCCAAGTTATTCTCCAATATTTCTCTCTTTAAAGCTTGAAGATGAATTCTAGCATTTCAAGAGCAAGTCTCTAAATTCACAATTAATTATGAGCTTTTGGCATCAAGGTATGATACTATTCACTTATGTAGCCTTTCCTCCATGGGGTTCCTAAATTCTCCAATTTTACAAGTAATAATCTCCAATTGAGATTAGGCTTTTGTTCAATCTCATGGGTTCTTTTCAATTATGCTCCAATTGATTGATTTATGTCTTTTTATGAATGAGTTGAGATATTTAAATTTTTTGAAGTTGAATTCGGTTGAAACTATGCATGATCTGTGATTTCTAGATTTGATCATATGATGAAGCTTTTGAAGTATGAAAGATGAATTTATGATGATATGCATGTTTCCTTATGAAAATGAAGTGAATGATTTCAGGTTTCTTTGAGATTAAAGCATCGATGGTGTTGTTGTTATTGTACAAGGGTTTTCTCACATAAAGGATTCGATAGGTTGAAAGGACTTCCCACCTAAGTTGAATCAAGATGTAAAGAGTTATCCCAAATGAACTTTAGCTTGGATTGATTGCTTAATTGTTCCCTTTCATGGATATTACTTTAGCTTGGACTGGCTACTAAATCATGTGTTTCGATGGATAATAATATAAATATTGTTAATGACTATTCCGTGGGATTTGTAGTGAAGCACCGAGTGGATTATCATTGATTATCTATGTCTCATAAACTCTATGTCACCATAAGATGATTGTCTTAGATAGGTATTATCTAGTGGATCCATGTAAGCTAGAATTTCATGGTTCTCACCTTTGATAGTGAGGACACATGTTTTCGGTGTGGTGAATACACTAGATTCCATGTTATAGATCACATGGTCTATATGTCAGTTGGAGGCTACTTCCCACAATAATGAACAAAGGTTACTTCTAAAGCTATATTAAAGGTATTTAGCTTGCATTGACCATGGTTATGACTTATGTTTTGTAACATGCTATTTTATGATTTAACTTGTTCATTTCACGTCGTGTAAAGTCCCTTATAGCATGATTTCGTAACTCTTATGCATTACTATCATACTTGGTACATTACATATACTAACACATAATTTTGCCTACATTGTTTCATTAATGTAGGGTCCGACGCTCCTACTTCTCAGACTAGTGGCTAGTTTTCACATAGATATTGAAGATTGGTGATTCCTCATGTTCTGAGGATCGAGACTCTTTTATTGCTTTCATGTCTTTTCATTTCTTATTTTGTATGTGATGTATGAATTATGTCTCAATCACATCCTTTTGATAGACTTCCTCTACCTTTCTCAAACTATTTGATATTTAAATGCTTCTCTTAAAACCTTTTGGTTCTCTATTATCTTGTATGTTAGGTAAGCAGCATGTGTAGGGGCTCCCGGGGTCTTATATGACATGTCACATTTAGGGTGTACTTTGGGTCGTGAAAAACATTGTATTAGAGCATAAGATTTAGAAAGGTCATAGGATGTTTCATAAGTTATGTTGAGTAAAGTCTTGTTAATGAGTGTGAAGCGTGCCATATTTATGAATGAGATTCTATAAGATGTTTAGGAAATGACACTTATTTCATTACTCTAAACTGTGATAGAGTTTAACTCTATATGTCTCTCTCCTAATTCATATTCGATGTTTTCAGGATATGGTCACTTGACGGGCATATGCTAGAAGGAATATGGGAGAGAATGTGGAATGAGAAAATCCTCAAACTACTCATATATTAGTCAACCCTTTGGCAGAGCAAGTGCAGAGTTTAGGGTTGCTTTTATGCACTTGCTCAAGGCATGGCGACTCAAGCAAATAGGGATGATGTGGTCCCCTTGAACCCAAATGTGGATACGATGAAAACTAGTGTGGCAGACAACATTAGAATATATCCTCCGTTGTTTCATGGTTCCAAGGTTGAGGAAGATCCTCAAGAGTTCATTGATGAGATGTATAATGTATTGATGATCATGGGATTTAAGTTGGTGAAACAAGTGGAACTGGCCACTTATCAATTGAAGGGTGTTGCTCAACTATGTTTCAACCAATATAAGGAAGAGAGGGTGGTTGATGCAGGTCCTCTTGAATGGGAAAATTTTATGGTCGTTTTCCTTGATGGGTTCTTTCCCCTTGAGATGAGGGAGGAAAATGTACTTGGGTTCATCAATATTCATCAAGGAAACATAAGTATGAAGGAGTTTACTTTGAAGTTTACACAATTGTCTCGATTTTCTCCTACTATGGTTTCTTTCCCTAGAGAAAGGATAAGTAAGTTTATTTCGGGAGTGTCTGAAATGTTGGTTAAGGAATGTGTACCGCCATGCATATCAATGATCTAGACATTTCTTGTCTTATGGTTCATGCTGAACAAATTGAAGTGGAGAAACTTAAGGAAATGTGTAGGGAGGAAAAGAGGTCATCAAATGGTGATGGTGACTTTTGACATTTGAGGTGTAATAGACATGGTGGTTCTAGGTTTCAAAAAGGTTTTTCGGTCAAGGTTCTTTCAATGCTCCTCCAAAATTCAAAAAAGATAGGGTGTCTAACCCTAAACCTCTTGGAGGAAATGGTTGTTTATCTTCATTATCTACTTATACTAGGTGTGGAAGAAAGTATGAGGGTAAATGCCTAGCCGATTCTAATGCATGCTTTGGTTTTTGAAAGGCAGATCATAAGGTAGGGATTATCCCTTAGTTGCTTATAATGAAAGAGATAGTCGTTGTTAGGCTCAAACTTACCCTTTGTAAGTTTCTAGTGGTAATAAGAAGAAATATTGGTTCTATGCACTTTAGACTTGTCATGAGTAAGAAAGTTCTCCCTATGTGGTTACTGATATATTGAAAGTCTTCCATCTTAATGTTTATGCACTTTATCCCAGTGCTACTTTGTCTTTTGTGATACCATATGTGGCCATGAGATTTGATATTCTTCCAGATGTGTTGTTAAATCCTTTTTCAGTCTCCACTCATATTGGTGAATCTATTGTGGCTAAAACAGTCTATAGAGATTGTCCTGTCTTCTTATTCATTAGAGTCACTCATATTGGTCTTGTAGATCTTGATATGTTAGATTTTGATATTATTGTTTGTATGGGTTGGATGCATTGATATACCCCGAGTTTACAATATTTTTTATGCATTTCACTTAGAAGTTGTGTGTGTCTAGGGCAATATTGTATTATAAATAATGTGTTTTGTATTATGTTTGCACGTAATAGGCTTGGAGGCGGTTGATGAAGATTTGGAGCTGAAAAGTGCTGAAGTAGCCACCGACGCTGCCATCCATGGACCCTAGGTCCATCGACAGACCATGGATGGGCATTCATTGGTCTTGTCCTGGGAGATGAGTTTTAGTAACTTATACCACGGAGTGCCAGGATGGACCGTAGATGGTGTATCGTAGGTGGACCATCAGGGAAGTCTGACAAGTATGGAACCACAGGGCAAGATGACGAACTGTAGGTAGACCCACGATCCGTCCTGCATGTTCGTTGATCGAGATCAGAAAGTTGAAGGATCCAGTGCCTGATGAAATTGTCTAAGTGTTGAGCCATAGAGGGGACCTACGGACCATAGGTCGACCCATGGTGCGTAGGAGGTGTCATCCACAGAAACCGCGTCTAGCCAACTTATTTCCTTATTTTGTTTCCTTTTTATTTAGTACTAGTTTTCTATAAATAGGGGGATATAAACCTCATTTTTGGGGATTAGACAATATTGTATACTTTTAGTTCCTGGTGGTTTTGGGAATTAACTTGCATCTTTAGTAATTTGATTTCCGGATATCGTTTTATAAGATTTTTACTTTAAAATTCAATTGGAGATTTAGGGTTTCATCAATTGTACTTGTAAGTTCATGAATTCTTATTATCAAAATATGAATTGTGTTCTTTCAAGCATGAGTAGCTAAATCCACAACTAGGGTTGTTGGAACCATGAGCAAATAACAAAGAATGACTAATAATTAAGTAATTCTTGAATAGTGTTTTGCATGTATTGTTAATTCTTTCGCTTAGAAGTCTTTTTAATGGTGCACAATGTTAGATATCGCCTCGTTGCTACTTGCTGGACCAAAGAGGTAGTTATTGAGAAAAGAATTAACAACAAAGATTTAGTGGATGCTCTCTAATAGTCTAATGTCAATTCGTGCGAGGGTGAAAACTAAGCCATACAGTGATGTGATGTTTAATCTAAGGTAAAGGTAAGGGTTAGTAAAGCATACACCCGTAGCCAGACCAAGGTACGAGGTGAAATTCCCTACTTGGAGGACCAATCACTTAGGGATACCTATCTTACCAGCTTTGCATGTAATATACTAGGAAAGGATTACTGTGTTAAGAGCTTGTGGGGAACACATACATCCTCGTTTCTCTCTCATATTGATAACTTAAAGTTTGAATGTTGCCTACTTGTTACTTAATCAACAATCTATTACTTTCTTCCAAAAACTCCCCTTTATTTACTTATCTCGAAAATAGTTTGACTAAACGGATATAATAGTGGGTTTAGTGTAAGTCTAAAGCATATTCTTCGTGGATGGACCCCAACCTACAAGCTGGGTTCTTGATTTGACAACGATCGCTTATATTTATTTAGGGAGGTGTAATTTGAGCGTATCAAATTTTAGCGCCGCTACCAGGGAATACGACTTTTACATTATTCAACTTTGGTCAAGTATTTCCTGATTTTACATTTTCTTTTGTTTTTGTTTTCTACATGTTTCTACTCTAGTGTATGCCAAGTACACGGAGTCGAGGCAAATCATTGACCCCCTACGATCTAGAGTTGATCAAGACTTTGAGAAAAATGAATAATCAAGGTGTCCAAATCAATCTAATCAGAGATAACTTGGTGATGGAGTTCAATTGCAGCCTCTTGGAGTTGTTAATGTGCACGCTTGGGTTCATGGTGGTAATCTAATCAGAGATGAAGAAAGGGTGCAGAATTCGCCAACAGCGAGGCTGCGTGATAACTACATGGTTGACTTCAATACAGTTGAATCAGAAGGGACCATTGTTCTTCCTCCTCTATCTCCAGGGCATATATTCGTGGTAACCAGCAGTCTGATGCAAATGCTTACAGCACAAGGGTTGTTTACCGGTCTAGCTTAAGAGGATCCGCATGGTCACATGGCTAAATTTAGAAGTGTCTACAAGAGTTGTATGGGGCGACTAGAATTGGATATGGATGTTATCGGGTTGAGAGTGTTTCCTCTATCATTAACTGGTGATGTTGCGGTGTGGTTTTCTGAGCTTTCATATAATTCGATTCGTATATGGGACCAATTGCATAAGGTGTTCATGGTGAAGTATTTTCCGGTGTCAAAGAAGCTAAATCACAAGGATAAACTGAATAGCTTTGTAGCACTACTTGGAGAGTTCTTTAGCAGTTCATGGGATAGGTTCACAACATTCATCAGAAGTGTTACCAATCACCGCATTGATGATGAGTCGCTGAAGGAGTACTTCTCCAGAGGTCAGGATGACAATGGAAAGGTTGTGCTTGATACTATTGCTGGAGGATCTTATGGTGAGTGCACTTTTGATGAAATTGCTGAAAAATTGGAGAAGATTTCTCAGAAAAATAAGGCATGGAACACTAGAAAAGCTAATACCGGAAGAAGCACATTCGTTGTTCAAGTTGCACTAGATCATTCTAATGACGACATTTATGAGGAGATGGCTCAAATGAGGAAAAACCTTGGCTTGGTATTGAAGCATGTGAGTGGAAATGCAGAAAAGGTGAATGTGGTAAACTACCTAACTAGAGCTCCACCACCACCAGTTGAGGAGTGTTACTATGAGAAAGATGCATATTTAGTGAATGACCAGAAAGGGGGTTTTCGAGCCAATGCCTAAGGTTCCAACTTATATAATTGGCTCCCAGGTGAAGGAAACCAAGGTCGAAACTATGGCAACTACAATCGTGATAACAACTACAACCGGAATAACTATGGCAACTCAAATGAGAGAGTTGGGCCCTATGTTCCTCTTGGAAATTGGGGATCTAGCAATAGAGAGGCCGGGGGTAGTATGTCACGCATTGAGGATATGATGCAGAAGATGATGAAGAGGTTTAATGCGACTGATGATAACGTGAAAGAGATGCAAAATGACTTGTCTGGAATCGGTTAAAAAGTCGATGCTCATGTAGTGTCGATAAAGTAACACTAGCAACAGTTAATCAGTTGTCCACTACAGTGAACCCACGTCAACCTAGCACACTTCCTACCAACACCATCCAAAATTCGAAGAATTATGGGAATTGTATGGCTGTCACATCTCAAGGAGGAAAGAAAGCCATTGATCCCTCTATGTCATCTGAGGTTGAAATTGTGGTAGAAGGAGATGAAGATGAGATTCAGGTTACAAGAGAGTCTAAAAATGCTATAGAGAAGGAAGTAGAGGTGACCCAAAAAGTTGTTCCCATGCCTAGACCTGCACTGCCATTACCACAAAGATTAGTGAAGAAGATCGAAGAAGGAAAATACCGCAGGTTCAAAACTATGTTGGAACAACTTTCCATCAATGTTTCGTTGATAGAAGCTTTGGAGAAAATGTCTGGGTATGAGAAGTTTATGAAGGATTTGGTGACCAAAAAGAGGGCTGCCAATTTTGAGGATGATGCAAGGTTACAACATTGTAGTGCTATTGCTACGTGGTCATTAGTGTAAAAGAAAAAAGATAATGGAGCTTTCACTATTCCTTGTACCATTGGGATGTTTGATTTTGCGAAGGTGTTGGTGATTTGGGGGCCAACATTAATCTAATGCCATTGTCAATAAATAAGAATTTGGGTTTAGGGGCTCCAATGTCGACTGCGATGCCTCTACTCATGGCCGATAGAACTATGAAGAAGCCCATTGGTGTTCTCCAAGATGTCCTTGTGAAAGCGTTCATTTTTTTCTGGCAGATTTTGTGATATTTGATTGTGAGGTTGATTTTTAGGTTCCCATCATCTTAGGGAGACCATTCCTTGCTACTGGGCGTGCCTCAGTCGATATGGAAAGAGGGCAAATGAAGTTTTGATTGAATATTGAAGAGGTAGCTTTTAATATATGTAGGTCTATGTAGCAGGAAAGCGATCTTAAGTCAGAATCAGTGGTGGATCATATTGTGGAGTGAGGTTCTAAAGTGTCTATTGAAGAGAGGTTGGGTGTTGATGCACTAGAGGCAGTAATGATAAATTTTGATGGTGATTGTATTGAAGACGATGATCAATTAGTTGCTGTACTTGATTGGTTCGAATTTCGTTCCAAACCAAAAAGATCGGAGCTAGATATGAAGAATTGCGACTCTCCACCCGCCAAATCGTCTATGGAAGAAACTCCAAAATTGGAGCTCAAGGCTCTACCATCGAATTTTATTTATGTATTCTTAGGGAAAGATGTCCCTTTACCAGTAATTATTACGGTCGATTTGTGTGAGGTACAAGTAGAGGCATTTGCTTTTGTGTTTAAGAGGTTCAGGCGGGCTATTGGATGGACTATTTGCAGACATTATATGGATTCCTCCTATCATTTGTTCTCATAAAATCCAACTCATGCCGTACAACAAGCCAAGTATTCAGCACCAAAGGAGAATAAATCCACCTATCCAAGAGGTAGTGAAAAAGGAAATCATCAAATGGTTTAATGCTGGAGTCATACACCCCATTGCAGATAGTAGTTGGGTCTTTCCTACTCAGTGTGTACCTAAGAAAGGTGGGATTAGTATGGTTCCTAGTGTGAAAAATGAGCTTGTTCCGATGAGGCCAGTGACTGGATAGAGAGTATGCATGGACTAACACAAGCTGAATGCTTGGATAGAATATCATCACTTCTCGATGTCGTTCATGGATCAGATGCTGGATCGTCTTGCTGGTAAGGGTTGGTATTGCTTTCTTGATGGGCATTCAGGCTACAATTAGATTTCCATAGCTCCGGAAGACCAAGAGAAGACCACATTCACTTGTCCTTATGGGACTTTCACTGTAACGACTCGGAATATGATAGGTTGAACTAGAGCCTTAATTTTTGGGTTAGTGTGACTTTAGATTGGTGTGTAGGCTGTTTTAGAACCTAATTGGAGGAATGTGGAAGCCTAGGGTGCAAGCAAGGGCCTAGACTAGAAAGATAGGGAGTAAGAAACCATGTTCCTTGAGAGGTTGTTTGGCGATGGGGCTGTTTGATCACCCAAGGGGTTGGGTGAGTCGCCCTTAGGCTCTTGTGCTCGCCTAGTGGCTGCCCCATTTGTCCAAGATACTGGACCAAAGGACGAGCTAAGTCGAAGCTCGCCAACAAGCTTAGCGTGTCGCCTATTTCCCCTCTAGTCCGCCAAGTGGACTGCCCAATTTATGACCTCACTGGAAACATGGGCGAGCCAAGGGTGCACTTGGGGAGTCGCCTAGACACTTGGCGAGCCTAAGGGTCCAAGGGGAGGGCTTAGACGGTCTAGGGGCAGAATTTTAAGTTGTAACTTTAAGGGTCCTTAGTTCTTTTCCAAAGTTGAGTCCACACTATTCTATTCTTTTCCTAGCACCTATAAAACCTTTTTAGACTTGAATTCTTTCATTTAAGTCACTCCAAATAGAGTAAAAAAGAGACCCACCTCCTCTCAAATATTTCTCAAACTAGAAATCCTCCATTAGAAAAAAAGAAGAAGGGAGCCATTAAAGCTAGGGTTTGGTGATTCCAAGGTGGTTCTTCATCAATTTTATTGGGGAATCTTAGTAAAGGTATGGTGATCCTTCATCTAGGGTTATCTTTAACCCTAGAGTCAATTTCAAAGAAGTTTTCAAAGGTTTCAAGTTCATGAAAGACCAAGAATTTACTCAATCTCATGGGTTCTTTCTACTAACGATTTCAAATGGTTACTAATGTCATATATTGATTGTATTGGTTTTTACTGATTTATGATGAAAATACTGTATGAACCCATGATTTCTCTCAATTCCTAAATTGTGCCTTTAAGAAGTAGGTTTGTTCATTATGAAAGCTTATGATTGGAATAGGTCTAAATTGCTTTGGGTTATTGAATTGTATCATTATCTATGCCTTAATAATGGTAAATTGTTGGTGTGTTGATGATTTGAGATTCATGGCCTTGAAGGCAAGTCATGGCAAAATTAGTTGTTGAAGTATAATTGCGCTCTATGTTGATCCACTTGAAAGGTGGAGGTTTTCTTATTACTATGTATGATTATGATGTGAAGGATATGCATGTGATTTCAATTATTGAATGATGATCATGTATACAATGTAAATGTGTTATTTTTGATAGTATATTCTCAATTGACACTCATGAATGATGGTGATATAATGTGAAGGGCTTCTATGATGAATATGAATCGATTGGCTATGGCATCCCTTTCATATATGATTAATGAATGTGTCTTGACTTGATGGATATTAATAGATAGGCTTAAGGTATTCCTTTCATAAATTATATAATGTAATGAAGACTCTAGAATCGATAGGCTAGTGGCATTCCTTTCTTAATGAGTCAATGTACCATGAATTGATAGGCTTATGGCATTCCTTTCATAAGCATAAGAATGTAATGAGGGACCATTAATCGATAGGCTTCTGGAATTCTTTTCATAAGGACACTAGAGCTATCTTGGAATGAACCATGGATCGATAGGTTTATAGCATTCCTTCCTTGGGTAATGATGTATCATAGGTCGATAGGCTTATGGCATTCCTCCCTAGTATACTAATGTATTGTGAATGAATTGATCTGTGGGAATGTAGGCTAAGCACTGAGTGGATATGGTTAGATGGAAACTATCCCAATGTTAGGTTAAAGTTCCAAGGAAAATCTTCATATCCCATAACTATGTGCCCACATAGGATATTAGCCAGCGGATTCCATCCGAGCTAATGTTATCGTTCTGTATCTCTTTATGGTGTGGGGCTATATGACACCGGATTCCATGTCTAGCTTTCATGCTTCACATGATGACATTGTCTAAATGTGGAGTAATGACTTGTATGATAGTTATACTTGTACTGTATGTCTCTCATGCTATTGTTCATGGTATTTCTAAAAAGTGGCATAATGCATGGTTTCCAACCAAAATGTCCCTTTTAAAGCATGTTTTTGCTTGGTCATCATACTTAGTACATTTTTGTGTGCTAACCCATATTTCTCTTATTTTTGCTACAAGTGTAGGTTCCGACAAGTGATGGATTCTAGCTATCATTGAAGTGCTTGGATAGAGTTTTCCTCCAAGACATGGTATGTTGATACGCTTAAATTACACCTCATTTCAGAAGCATAAGCGACCGTTATCACATAAAGAACCCAACTTGTAGGTTGGGGTCGATCCCACGAGGAATATGGTTTAGACTTAAGTTCAATAACGATTATCTTCGTTTAGCCAATGTATTTCCGAGACAAATAAGTAAAAGGGGGGCGGGGATTTGTGTAACAAATTTTGGAAATTATGAAAGTAATTAGTAAGAAAGATTCACAGTTTTGCTATTATCAAATTGAGAAAGAATCTACGGCGTACATGTTTCCCATAACCTCATAACTCCGTAATCTTATTAATAGCAATCCCTTCCTAGAGTATTACATGCAAAGCGATAAGTTATGTTTATCTAAATCATTGGTCCGGCGTCTAGAGTATTTCACCCCGCACCTTGGTCCGGCTACGTGTGTATAATTTACTAACCCTTACCATTACCTCATATTAGACGTCACATCGATGTATGGCTTAGTTTTCACCCTCGCACAAATTGACATTAATTCTATTAGATAGTATCATTCTAAATCTATCTTGATAATTATTTTCTTATTAACTACCTCCTTGGTCCGACAAGTACCAACAAGGCGAGTTCTAACGTTGCTCACCGTTTAAAAGACTTCTAGACAAAAGAATCATCAATGCATGCAAAACACAATTTGGGAATTAATTAGTTACTATTCATACTTCGTTAATCGCTCATGGTTGGCACAAACCTAGTTGTTAATTTAGTTATCCATGTTAGCAAGAAAACAATTCATAAATTTTAAAGAATAAATCATGAACCTACGCAGTAGAGTAGAATAATCCCAGAATTTCAAAGTAAAAATCACCAAAACGTGCTAAGAAAATTAAGAATTGGTAAAGTTGCAAGTTAATCTCCAAAGCCAAAAACTAGAATAAAAGTAATGAATTCTAACCCCCAAGAATGATGTTTACATGCCCTATTTATAGGAAAATAAGTCCTAACTAAAAAGGAAATAATATAAGGAAATAATGTTTCAGGACGCGATTTCGATCGACGATACTGACCTACGGACCATGGATTGATCTACGATCCGTATGTCCTTTCCTTGACTGAGGACTTGGGCAAATTTCTACCTTCAAAATCTCCAAATCTCTGAACAAAATGACGGAGAACCAGTACGGACCATGGATTGATCTACGGTCCGTGTATCCTCCTGCGTAACTCCATACATAGAATCTTCAAAATTAGATACTGGAACCTCTCTCTGAATTGTTTGACGGATCAACAATACGGTCCGCAGATCAATCTACGGTCCGTCGATTGCAACCGTGGTTCCACAGTTGGTCAAGAATTCCCTGATTTTCCTTCAAGCCTTGCCTTCCCATCTATGACACCCATCTACGGAGTGTGAATGGACCTACTGTCCGTGGATCACCTCTGTAGATGCCCTCTTCTACACATCCTTCAGCTGCGTCTCTTAGTTTCCACATCTAAACATATTTGCTGCAAACATGAGAAAAATACATAAAAACAAATACAAAATGGCCCTAGACACACACAACTCTTAAGTGAAATGTATTAAAAATACCGTAAACTCACGGTATATCAACACCCTCAACTTAAATTCGTTGTTTATCCTCAAGCGACGCACTAACACTCTAAACGACACTTTGTAAAGAAGCAAGCATTTCAAGCACAAGGAATCACATGGCTCTCTACCTCGACTCTTTTCTCGAGTGCAAATCTTTTCTATCAAACTCAACAGGCTAACTTGTGCAGATCCAAACATGACAGTGACTGACCAACCAATACATAACATACACTATTTTACGATCACCAAGGTACCAATTTTCCGACAATATAACTAGTGCCCTTACTTCAAACGAAATCCTTTTTTCACAAAATAAATTTGATTTTGAGTACAAGGATTTATTCAACACTCACACTCAGAAGTAACTTCAAGTATAGTTACTGCTCAATACCATAGGATTTCCCTTATATTCACTGCTTAGACTCTCCAAACTAGGTTCTATGATGACTATAGGACTTTCTTGGCTTATAACATAATCTCGGGGTAAGGTGTGGTACATTTGGGTACTTTTTAGTGACTTTCTGCCCTCCTTGACATCACATTAGGCTTTCTTCTTCTTTTTGCCCTATTTTTGACATCCTACCGTTTTATCCTCTTTCCCTTGATTTTCTTGGACCGTGTATGTGACTTTACACTTTATAACTCTTTATTTTTCACTTTCATCTTTTTCTTGCGTTTTATTCTTTTCTTTAGCTTTCAACAAGTCACATCCTTTCATATTTTTTTTTCTTTTTTAACATCAAATTATTTTCATACCCTTTTTTCTTTCGGTTTCTTCTTTCATAGCCACCCTCAACTTATGGATTTTCCATTGGTTGAGGTGCACAATACCCATTGTTGGATCAGGGCCAAGATTGAGGTTACTTTTTGCATTAGTCACCCTATATTTAGGCTTTTGGCCTAGGTCGAGGTGCACATGTCCAAGGAGGGACCGGGGCCAACATAGTATAATATGGGAAGGTGAGTTAGAGGTTTAGAAATAAATGGTCTAATTTAGGTTCAAAACATTTGGCTCAAAGGGAGCATTTATTTCATTTGGTTGGATTTTTCTTTTAGGCAACTTGTGAACTTATCAGAACAAAGGTCTATGATCACTCCTAGCCTCTAGAGTAGATTTTCTTAGCAGGACTAACCAGGAAAGTTCTAGATTGGCACAAAAACTGTTTGAACAAGCAACTATTCTCGCGCTCTCGTAGTTTCATTATCAAATTATCAGATTACCAAATTCAAGTTTTAGCTTAAGTCATGCCATCAAGTTGATTCATTATCATGTCATAATCAGAGGCAACACATTCAACTCATTCTAGCCTACAGATTTTAGCACATATTACAAAATTTTTGGATGGGTATCATTTTTTCACAAAAAACTTTTGCTATCATGCTTCATTCTTTCTCATGCTTCTACACATACAATCCTAACACATTCCTGTTCAACAGAAATTAACCATTCTCTTGGGGGAAAATAACACAGGCAAGAAAACCCTAAGAGAGGATTATGAGTTGGGTTACTCAGACTTCACACTATCACCCATAATCCATTTACACAATACCCAATGAAAAATAGGTGCAATTGTCCCCAATGCACACTAAAAGCAGTAAAAAGTAATGAATTTTGGTGAAGCAAACTTGTGGCGCATAGCGTCGACGAACGATCAACAAGTGGGTAGGTTTGAATTCCCGGAGCCCTCTACAACAACATTGGTGCCACCTGCAGTAGTGCATACGTGAGCAATCACAACACCCTCAGTAGTGCTATCAATCATTCTAACTGCATCATCAATAGTGCTCACATCATGACTCTCAACAGTCGGAACCTCGACAACGGGCACAGAACTCGAAGCCCCATGTGCGCTCTCATGATCCTTTTGTTGGCGCAACTCCTCATCTATAATAGAGGCTTTTTGAGCCTGTCCAGTCCACTGTCGCTCCCACTTCTTTGCTCGGGCCTCCTCAGTAGTGTCAAAATTTTCACTAGAGTGGTGTCTATTCCCACGAACATGGGTGGGCTCGGGCTGAGCATCTGTATCCTCGCTGAATAGAGCATCGAGTACGGTATCATCAGCCAATACAGTGGGTGCAGACTCTGGCTCATGTGTAGGTGCAACAAGGATGGACTCAATGTCGGCCCATAAACTGTCAAACTCAGTCCGAATGGAGGTAAAATTTGTGACCTTGACTGGCTATGCGAGTGCTCTCAACTCGAAGATATCCAGGCGCTTATGAACGGCCTGAACCTTCTGATCCATCATGGTTCCCATCATAGGCTCAAAATAGGCAATGGACCTCTATATCGATGGCTACACAAAATGAAGCAGTGTGGCCATCTACGTGTCTAATTTCAGAACTTGAGCTAACGACACAATAGAGGCTCCAGAAGGCGGGGTGGCTCTAGATGAGTTGGGGACCTGACTAGGGGCCTATGAAAAGGAGGCTGGGGCACCATCAGTGTGGGATGTAGGGGCAGGCTCATCACCCTCCATTTGCTCCACAATATCTCCTAAATCAGTACCCAATGGCACATCGATTCGTGGCCCTCTACGAGGTGCTTCCACATTTGCCTCATCCCGAATCAGGATAATATCTAGGGTCCCCATTGCCTGTATCAATTTGTTACAATGCCAAATTGGCACGCCAGAGTCTCTGTATAGTTGAAAAATGAGGCACGAAAAAGGGTAAGTAATGGAGGTCTTAAACGCCCTCTCATGAATCTCTGCAAACAACATGCGGATGAAGTCGATCTCGAACCCAGCTATAAATGATGCCACCATTACTGATCTATCCCATGTAAGTGCATTGTCGGCCTTAGTGGGAAATACTATGTTTCGCACCAGCAACCAAAAAAACTTGGCCACCAAATTCAAGGTGGCCTTCCGAATACCCATATGCGGTGAGCTAACCCACTCCGCACGCTCTCCATATGCAGCTATGTGGTTGGCCAACCACAATAAGACAGCCTCCCTCTATTCGGTATTCCGCTTGAAGGCTCCACTCCTCAGAACATACTATCTGTAATCAAATTCGATCGTGTTGAGTGCCCAAGTGTGATCAGAGCTAGGGCCGTAGAGGAATCGAGTGATGGTGGTATGTGATATGTCCACTGGAAAACCTAAGACCATAGTAGTAGTGAGAGGGTCCTAGGCTGTGGGCTTGGACCTCTTGTCAATCGAACCTCGGAGAGTGGAAACATATCAGGCAAAGAACTCCCGCACAATGTCCTCTCTATAAGTTCAAGGGTACGAGCCATCCAATCGCACTTGTGAAGCTGAAAAATCTGTTGGATGTCGGGAATATTGTGTAAACTCCCCATGAGGACTCTACGCTCTTCAGTTATAAGCCGGGCCATCTTCTCTTTCTCATTCTGCATTATGGCATCCCGATAGAGTTTCCATTGCCTCTCAGCACACCATCTGTTTGGCTCACCAGCCACCAGTTCAGATTCGTAGCTTCGTGGCACTGGGACTTTTCCCGAACTAGTGGCCTCATCATATGAGGCAACTTTGTCATGTGACCCTGAGGTTGTGGTGGATCCAGAACCGAAGCCGAAAGCATAGGCGGGATCAGAGCCGAAAGCAGTGGCGGACTCTTAGCCAAAAGTAGAACCAACCTCAAAACTAGAAGCAAAACCAACTGCAGACCGGATCAGTGTGTTCTTCTTATCAGACTGGGAGATAGTGACTATGTCGGTGACCACCTACCAGGAAGTATTTTGGTTAGCCCGAGGTGCAGTAGGGGATGTCCTCGTTGCCGGTGGAACATATGCTAGATCCTTTTTTGCATTCGTGTCTTCATCAATCAGCCTAAAAGTAAGCTGCACAGATTTTGATTTACCCCTTTTGGAGTAGGTCACTTGCTTCTTAGGCGCCATGGTACTTATGGATGTCTAATTAGTACCAAAATAAACTCATAACACACTCAAAAAGATTTTAGAACTAAGAACTAACAAAAATGAAAAACAAAAAAAAATTCAGACAGTGGCTTCAGTGGCCACTTACGGTGGGCATTTACAGTGCGTAGGCTGAGCTACAGTCCATGGATCCCTTCCATATGTCAGAGGTATCAGAAAGCTGGTCTCTTATGGGAACCACAAATGTGCAGAACGATCCGTATATTGATATACAGACCGTAGTCCATTTCCGTGGTTCCATACTTGGTGAAATTTTCATGTGCCACAAACCACGAACCTGATCTACTGTCCGTAGATTGACCTACGATACGTAGATGTGGTCTCGTAGATGGGATTTGTTCAAGGTTTCAAGCATCCTTCATGTTGACCCCAATTTGACCAATTTCAACAATGTCACCTAATCTAATCATGCATTTCAATAGAAATTTTGCTAGTTCATCATTCTAAGGATTCGGATTAGTAAATTCATAGGAAATGCACAACAAATTAGGAACCCTAAGTCGAAACTTGCATTTAGACTCTCATTACACTGGTTTTTATACATTATAAAGACACACAATCACTATCTATCGTCCCAAGGGTATTTGTAGTTCTAGTTTAACATGCATTTACATACAATGAACTACCCAAGGTCAAGACTCAATTACGGGCTTTGTATAATCAATAACTGAATCGAAATTCAAATTACCTTACAAGCAATGGAAATGAGGTGATTGCGTGACGACTCGAGACTTCCAACAACCTTTTGCTTGCCTTTCGCACCGAACCCGGACACTGCACCTTTGAAAATGGGGAATGGGATAGAGTTTAGGGGAGAAGATAGTGCTTTGTGAAATAGGAGGATGAATATGGGGTAATTGATGGTGGATTTATGGTAATATGGAGTGATTGGAGTAGTTAGAGAGGTGTAGAAACGGTTTGGAGTATAAATGAGGTAAGTGAGAATGATTTGAAAAACAGGGGGTTTTATTTAAAAGATGTCCAGGTCGGGTCAGGTAGACTAGGGTTTGTACCCACGCGACCCCGTCTACAGTACGTGGGTCGCTATACGGTCCGTGGGTCGATCTATGGTCCGTAGATGAGGACCGTAGATCACACCTGTACTTTTTAAAAAATTCAGGAACCTTACCTGGGATTGACGAACAACATTCACTGTCCGTGGAATGAACCACGGACCGTCGATGGGGTCCGTAGACCTCTGCATCAAACTTTTTTTTTGTAGATTTTGCTATTCGTCCCTGCACATGTAGCACACATTAGACCTTTCTTTTTACATTTTCTGGACAGTTTTTAGACACAGATTCTATGCTATATCTAGCTAACACTAACTAAAAGAAAAGGAATACAGAAAAACAACTAAACAAAGAAAACTACTAAACTGAAAAGAAAAACCTATAGTTGGCTAGATTATATATCTTGGGTTGCCTCCGAAGTAGCGCTTGATTTAACGTCGCGGTACGACGCAGGCTTCTTGATTACTCAGAGTTCATCAAGATAGTAGGCATCAACAACTTCTTGCACACTATCTGCGTTTCCCAGATAGATCTTAATCCTTTGCCCGTTAACCATGAGCCTTGTTCGTTCACTATTCTCAAGCCCAACGGCTCCATAGGGGAGCACTTTTTTGAGCAAAAATGGCCCGGTCCATTTGGACTTGAGTTTTCTCGGAAACAACCGCAACCCAGAGTTGAATAGAAGCACAAGATCACCCACCACAAATTCTCGCTTTTCAATTCTTTGATCATGATACGTCTTTATCTTCTCTTTGTACAATGGTGAACTTTCATAAGCTTTTAGGCAAAACTCTTCAAGCATATTCAGGTCATTCATTCTTTGATTAGATGCGGCGCCCCAATCCGAATTTAGCTTCTTCATCGCCCACATAGCCTTATGCTCTAGCTGTACCGGTAAATGGCAAGACTTCCCATATACAAGTTGTTAAGGAGACATAGTTATGGGAGTCTTGTATGCAGTGCGATAAGCCCATAGAGCATCATCAAGCTTCCTTGACCAATCCATTCTATTAGCATTCACAGTCTTCGCCAAAATCTATTTGATCTCTATGTTAGTAAGGAGAGGCTACATTGTGGCGGACACCATATTTCACAAGTACTGCCTTGAACAACTTATTACAAAAGTGGGAACCTCCATCATTGATAATCGCCCTCGGTGTACCAAATCTGGAGAAGATATTCTTTTTCGAGAATGCGGTGACACTTTTACCTTCATTGTTGAGGAGTGCAACTGCTTCCACCCACTTCGATAGATAATCAACCGCAACAAGAATAAACTTCATCCCATGTGAACTCACAAATTGACCCATAAAATAAATGCCCCCTACATCAAACAACTCTATCACTAATATAGGATTCATAGGAAGCTCTTGCCTCTTTGAAATCCCTCCTTCTCTTTGGCAACGATCACAAGACTTGGCAAAATCGTGAGCAGCTCAGTGGATGGTATGCCAGTAGTACCCACACTTCAAAATCTTATGAGCAGTCCGAATACCACTAAGATGCCCACCAACAGGCGATGAATGACACGCCTCAAGTACAGTCAACATCTCCATCTCAGGCACATAACGACGAATAATCCCATCAGCACAACTACGATACAAGTAAGGCTCATCCCAAAAAAATTTCTTCACATCATGCATAAACTTTTTCCTTAGGTGAAAAAATAAATCCGGGGGCACCAAATCACTTGCCAAATAATTAGCAATGTTTGCGAACCAAGGAATCAGATCATGAGAAGCAGCCAATATTTTTTCATCTGGAAAAGCATCATTAATTTCAGCCCTATACCAAGCTATAATCTGGACAAGTGATCGGCAACTTGATTTTCGGTCCCCTTTCTATCTTTTACCACAAAATCAAACTCTTGCAGCAATTATACCCATCTAATCAACCTCGATTTTGCATCCTGCTTTGCCATGAAATACCTCAATGCAGAATGGTCAGTATGCACTATGACCTTAGTACCAAGCAAGTAGGATCAAAATTTCTCGAATGCGAAAACCACCGCAAAAAGCTCTTGTTCAGTCACATTATAATTCTTCTGGCAACATTTAGAGCTTTGCTAGCACAGTAAATATGATGAAGAATTTAATCTCTCCTATGTCCTAATACTACACCAACCGCCACTCCACTTGAATCGCTCATTACCTCAAATGTTGTCCCCAATCCGGTGAAATAATGATAGGTGGAGTAACCAACTTCTCCTTCAACTCCCCAAATGCTATCAGAAAATCATCATCAAAATCAAACTCATACTCCTTTTCAAGCGGTTTGCACAATAGATGTGCAATTTTAGAGATGTCATTGATGAACCTCCTATAGAAACATGCATGCCCAAGAAAACTTCTAACACCTTTTATAGAGATAGGTGGTGGAAGCTTTTCTATTACCTCTACTTTTGCTCTATCAACCTCAATGCCCTTCTCAAAAATTCAATGACCGAGAACTATCCCTTCTTTCACCATAAAGTGGCACTTCTCCCAATTTAGCACCAGATTGCAGTCTTCACACCTTTTAAGCACCTCATCCATATGATCCAAACATCTATCAAAAGAGTCACCTACCACAATGAAATCACCCATAAATACTTCAATAGTGTCTTCCACCATGTCAGAGAATATTGACATCATACAACCCTGGAAGGTCGCTGGAGCATTGCACAACCCGAATGTCTTTCGTTTGAAGGCAAAAGTCCCATAAGGGCAAGTGAAGGTGGTCCTCTCTTGGTCCTCCGGGGCAATAGAATTTGAATGTAGCCCGAATAACCATCAAGAAAACAATACCAACCCTTACCTGCAAGTCTATCCAACATCTGATCCATGAATGTCATAGGGAAATGGTCCTTTACTATCCAATCATTTATCTTCCAGTAGTCGATGCAGACTCTCCATCCAGTCATGGGCTGCAACGGAACAAGCTTGTTTCTCTCATTACGAATCACAGCAATCCCACCTTTCTTGGGCACACATTAAACAGGACACACACAACTACTATCTGCAATGGGATAGATAACTCCAGCACCCTACCATTTGATGATATCCTTTTTAACTACCTCCTGCATAGGCAGATTTAATCCTCTCTAGTGCTAATTATTAGCCTTGTGATCTGGCATGAGTTGGATTTTATGAGAACAGATACTAGGAGGAATCCCTATAATGTCCGCAATAGTCCACCCAATAGCTCGCTTAAACCTCTTTAACACAGAAACAAAATGTTGTCCTTGTCTCCCATTCAAATCTGCCGCAATGATGACCGATAAAGTCTCATTTTTCCCAAGAATACGTACTCCAATTTTGGTGCCTCCTCAATACATGGTTTTGCGTATGGGGACTAATAATTTTTCATGTCTTACTCCAGCTTCTTTGGTTTTGAACAATATTTGCACCTATTAAGTGCGGCAACTAACTCATCATACTCTTCAATACAATCACTCTCATAGTTAATCATAACCGCTACTAGTGCCTCAACACCCAGTCTTTCTTCAATCTACACCTCAGACCCACTCTCAACTCTATATGTTATCAGAAATACTGATTGGAGCTCACTACTCTGGTTCATGGACCTACAGCTATTGAAAGTTCCCTCTTCATTGTTCAGTCTAAACTTTATCTGCCCATTTTCCTTATCAACTAAGGCGTGACCAGTGGCAAGGAATGCTCTCCCAAGAATGATGGGAACCTCAGAATCGACCTCACAATCAAGAATCACAAAATTCGGCGGCAAGATGAACAACTCCACTTTCACTAGTACATCATGGAGCACACCAATGGGCCTTTTCACAGTTCTATCGGCCATAAGCAATTGCATCGCAGTCGATTTTGGATCTCCCAGACCCAATTTCTTGTAAATAGACAATGACATCAGATTTATGCTAGCACCAAGATCACACAATGCCTTAGTAAAATGCAATAACCCGATAGTACATGGAATAGTAAAGGCACCAGGATCCTCTTTTTTCTGCACAAGGGACCTTGTAGCAATAGCAATACAATGTTGCAATCTATCATCATCTTCGAAGCTTATTTCTCTTTTCTTTGTCACCATGTCCTTCATAAATTTTGCATACCCATGCATTTTCTCCAAAGCCTCTATTAACGGAACTTGATTGAAATCTATTTCAACATGCTAATAAACCTGCGGTAGTTGCCTTCTTCAGTCTTATTAACTAACCTCCGTGGGAAGGGAGATGAAGGTCTAGGTATGGGGACAAGTTTCTGAGTTACCTCCACTTCTTTCTCTGTCACATTCTCAAACTCTCCACTTACCTCGACCGCATCATCATCTTTACTATTATCAATTTCCACCCTAGACGGCATATGTGGATCCATGGTTTGCTTACCCCCTCGAGTCGTGACTGCCATACAATACTCATCATTACTTGGATTCTGGATGGCGTTGCTAGGAAAAGTGCCAGGTTGGCATGGATTTACTATAGTTGACAACTGAGTTATCTGTTGCTCAAGATGCTTGATTGACACTACATGGGCATCAATTTTTTGACCAATACCAGACAAGTCATTTCTCATCTCCTTCACATTCTCATCAGTTGCATCAAACCTCCTCATCATCTTCTGCAACATATCCTCAATACGTGACATATTACTTCCAACTTCCCTAGGACCAGATTCTTGATTTTGAGGGGGAACTTAAGGTCCAACTAGATCATTTTTGTTTCCATAGTTGTTCTGATTGTAGTTGTTATCGCGATTGAAGTTCCCATCCAGGACATATTGACCCTGTCAGTTGTAGTTTCCATAGTTCCAACCTTGGTTTCCTTGACCTTGGCACTAATTATCCGTAGTGGAACCTTGGGTGTTTGGTGGCAAACCCCCCGTCTGCTCATTCACCGCATAAGCATCCTCTTCAAAATAACACTCATCTGCCGGTGGTGGGGTCCTAGTAAAATAATTCACAACATTTATCTTCCCTGCTCCTCTAGTCACATGCTTTAACACTAACCCTAGTTCAGTTCTCATATGTGCCCTCTCCTCGCGAATCTCATTTGTGGGCTGGTTGTTTGTAGCTTGAATGATAAATGTGCTCCTCCTAGTGTCTAAGTTTCTAGTGCTCCAACCTTTATTATTTAGAGATATCTTCTTCATTTTCTCTGTAATTTTTGCAAAAGTGCATTCACCGTACGAACCTCCCACAACAGTATCGAGCACTGCCTTACCATTATCATCCTGTCCTCGATAGAAGAACTCGTTCAACGACTCATCATCAATACAGTGATTTGGGACACCCATCATGAAGGTAGTGAACCTATCCCAAGAACTACTCACAGACTCTCCAGGTAATGCTTCAAAGTTGTTGAGTTTATCCTTGTTGTTCAACAGCTTGGACACTGGAAAGAATCTTGCTAAAAACGCCTCTGTCAACTGCACCCTGGTATACATTGAGTTGTAAGGGAGTTCATTAAACCACACCGCAACTTCTCCGGTTAATGATAGGGGGAACACACGCAACCCAATGACGTTCATATCCCATTCCGGTTGATCTATAAAACCTTTGCAGACATGATTAAGTTTTACTATGTGAGCATGTGGATCATCCGATGGCAACCCCGCAAATAAGCCCCTCGCTGTAAGCATATGCATCAAGCTATTGGTCACCACAAATGTATACCTCTGAGGTAGAGGCGGTAGGACAAAAGGTCCATCAGAATCAGCAATATTAAGGTTGACCCTGAAATTTTCATGCAGACGTGGTCCTTGTGGTTCCTGTGCCCTCAGTGCATCTCCCAATCTATTCTCAATTGGAGCCTGATTACTCACATCAATTACCCTCAGAGATTGAAATCCAACACCTTCACCTAACTCTCCCCCGATTGGGTTAACCAGAACTCCTTGATTATTCATTCTCCGTGAAGTTCTATTCAGTTCGGGATCATAGGGAGTAAGTGGTTCGCCTTGGCTCCGTGTACTTGTCATACACTAGAGTAAGACCCTGAGAGAGACAAAAACAAAAGAAACAGTATAATTAGGAAATGTATGACTAAAGTTGAATAATGGAATTAAATTTAATCTAAAGGACTTATTCCTCGGTAGCGGCACCAAAATTTGATACGCTCAAATTACACCTCCTTTTAGAAGCATAAGCAATCGTTATCACGTAAAGAACCCAACTTGTAGGTTTGGGTCGATCACACGAGGAATATGGTTTAGACTTAAGTTCAATAACGATTAACTTCGTTTAGACAATGTATTTCGAGAAAAATAAGTAAAAAGGGGGAGGGGATTTGTGTAATAAATTTTGGAAATTATGAAAGTAATTAGTAAGCAAGATTGAAACTTTTGTTGTTATGAAATTGAGAAAGAAACTAGGGCGTACGTGGTCCCCATAAGCTCATAACTCTGTATCCTAGTAATAGCAATCCCTTCCTATAGTATTACATGCAAAGCAATAAGTTATGTATCTCTAAATCCTTGGTCCGACATCTAGAGAATTTCACCCCGCACCTTGTTCCGGCTACATGTGTATAATTTACTAACCCTTACCATTACCACATATTAGACATCACATCGATGTATGGCTTAGTTTTTACCCTCACACCAATCGACATTAATTCTATTAGATAGTATCACACTAAATCTGTGTTGATAATTATATTCTTATTAACTACCTCCTTGGGTTCGGCAAGTAGCAACAAGGTAAGTTCTAACGTTGCGCACTGTTAAAAACACTTTTAGACAAAAAAATTATCAATGCATGCAAAACACTATTCGGGAATTACTTAGTTACTATTCATACTTCATTAATCGCTCATGGTTCACACAAACCTAGTTGTGGATTTAGTTACCCATGTTAGCAAGAAAACAATTCATAATTTTTAAAGAATAAATCACGAACTCACGTAGTAGAGTAGAATAATTCCAGAATTTTAACTTGAATGTCAAAGTAAAAATCACCAAAACATGCTTAGGAAAGTAAGAATTGCTAAAGTTGCAGGTTAATCTCCAAAGACAAAAATGAGGTTTACATGTCCTATATATAGAAATATAAGTCCTAACTAAAAAGGAAACAAAATAAGGAAATAATGTTTTACGACATGATTTCGATTGACGATACTGACCTACGAACCGTGGATTGATCTACAGTCCGTAGGTCCCTTCTGTGACTCAGGACTTGGGATAATTTCGAACTTCAAAATCTTTAAATCTCTGAATTAAACAACAGAGTAACACTACAAACCGTGGATTGATATACGGTCCATGGATCCTCCTCTGTAGCTCCATACTTAGAATCTTCAAAATCTGCTACTAGAACCCCTCTCTGAATCATTTGACGGTTCAGTAGTACAATCTGTTGATCAATCTACGGTCCGTTGATTGCAATCGTGGTTCCACACTTGGTTAAGAATTCCCTTATTTTCCTTCAAGCCTTGCAATCTATGACACCCATCTACACAGCGTGAATGGAACTACAGTCTGTGGATCACCTCCGTACATGCCCTTTCCTGCACATCCTTCAACTGCGTCTCGCAGTTTAAACATCTGAACATATTTCCTGCAAACATGAGAAAAATACATAAAAACCAATCCAAAATGGCCCTAGACACGCACTAATCTATAGTGAAATGAGTTAAAAATACAGTAAACTCATGGTATATTATATGTCCTCATAGATCGAGGACAAAGACTTTTATTGTTTCTAGTTCTATAAGTTTTAAGACTATTGTTTAGACTTTGATTGTAATGGGTCATGACCCTATCTTGGTAAAGTTTTTCTAAGATGGCCATGTGAGACTTAGACTTTCGCTGTGTCTTTTGAAAGATTGTTAAATGAATGGTTCGAATCGTATGGTGTTACTGAAGAGTTTAATTCCGCACTATTTCTATTACCTATGCAATGAATGAATGCTATGAGGCTTGTATAAATCCCCTTCGGAATCGAGTACGTCGTGTTACGACTAGGGGGTGCTCTCGGGTCGTGACAAACATGGTATCAGAGCATAAGATTTTGGAAATGGTTTTTTGGATTGATGTCTCACACGTCTAGTAGAGTCTTATTCATCGGTGTGAGTCGCGATACATCTATGAGCGAGAGGCTATATGATGTTAGAAAGTTAAATCTCTTTCATATTCTTGAAGTCGTGCCTTAGAGTTTAGCTTTATAGATGTCTTTTTCCTAATCCTTCTCTTGTGTTTGTAAGATATAAATACAAGGACTAACCTAATAAGGGTGGAAGAGGAGATTGTGAACGAGGGAGTGCCTCCCTAGGTAACCAAGGTCTTCAAGGTTACCAAGTGCCTTAAGAAAATAAAGTTCCGGTGGATCCCCCGACCATGACCAATGAAGAGATTATAACGACTTTTCTAACCTTATCTCAAGCTAACCGAGATGTGGGGCCTAGGTTGAATTCTAATGAGAGTACCGTAGCCTCAAGGTTGAGAGACTTTGTGAGGATGAATCCTTTGATATTTCTTGGCTCTAGAGTGGGAGAGGATCCCTAAGAATTCTTGGATGAAGTTTATAAGATAGTCAATGCTATAGGGGTAACTTCTAAGGAGAAAGCGGAGTTGGATTCCTATTAATTGAAAGAGGTTGCCCAAATGTGGTTCACTCAATGGAAAAACAATAGGCCTTTAGAAGCGGGTCCTATAAAATGGGAGGAGTTTAAGAGAGCATTCCTTGGTAGGTATTTTCCCCATGAGAAGAGGGAGTGTAGGGTTGAGGAGTTTATCAATCTTAAGCAAGGTAGCATGAGTGTAGAAGAGTACTCCTTGAAATTTACCCTCTTGTCTAAGTATGCTCCATCCTTGGTGCCTAACCCTAGGGATGAGATGAGTAGGTATGGTCTAACCCTAGGGATGAGATAAGTAGGTATGTGATGGGTATATCCGACCTACTTGAGGAAGAGTGCCGTATGGTGATGCTCCATAATGATATGGATATTTCTATGCTTATGGTGCATGCTCAATCTATTGAGGATTCCAAAATTAAGAGGAAGAGTAGGGAATTTAAGAGGGGTATGTTCGATGAGCATGGTCAACCTAAGTTCAAGAAGAGAGCTCCAAACCAAGATTCTTGTAGTTCTCCTAAGGTGAATGAGGACAAAGGTGGTGGACCTCCATTTTCTAAACCTATTTGCACCACTTGTGGGAAGAGGAATCATGGGAAGTGCCTAGCCGGTACTACTATGTGCTATTGTTGTGGAAAGCATGATAACCAAGTGAGAAATAGTCCTACTCATACGACTAGAGTAAGGGAGGCCAAACAAGCTTCTTATGTTGGCCCAGATCCTAATGCTCTAAAGAAGAGCCGTTTCTATGCACTCCAAGCCAATGAGAGCAAGGGAGCTAACCCGGATGAAGGTACCAATAAGTGATAGTTCCTTGTGGTCATGAATGTTTTATTGAGATTGTTAGGTTGTTTTCATGTTAGCCTTAGTTGGGTTTTCTCCTAAGTAGGGGATAGTATGTTGAATAGTAAGGTTGTTGAGAGTGTTGATCCTTATCTCTTTCCTTCTATTCTTATTCAAGCTTGAGACCAAGAGTTCCTAGTAGCTTGTTCCATGTTTTGGAGTCGTGTGTGAATATGAGTTTCCATGGTCTCCTTATGTTATGCATGTTCTAGTTCAATTCTTGTTCAAATGAAAAAAAAAATGAGTTTTCATGATTTATGTTCCTCATGTTGAGATTGCATTTGATATGAGTTCTTTATATGTTTCATGAAGTTAAATGTTCAACATGCCTAATTGTGCTTAGTGATATTATGATGACTATGATGTGAGTTGGAGAAGGAAGTTGCTCCAACATAATGAGAAGTGTTGTTGTTTTGGTGCATAATGAGTTTTTAGATGTAGTTCCTACTTGTTTGTGTTGCATTGAGCTTATTGATGTGGGGTTGATGTTTCCTCCTATGATTATGCATTTATATTGATGTGTCATGATTGTTGGGCTGCTAGTCTTGAGGTATTATTCCCTTAATGTGTTTTAAGTGTCCTTCGAGGATGAATGTTCCTAAGTGGGGAATAATGTAATGACTCGGAAAATGATGGGTTGAACTAGAGCATTACCGTTTGGGTTACTGTGACTTTAGGTTGATGTGTAGTCTGTTTTAGCATCTAAATGGAGCAAGGTGGAAGCATAAGGTGCAAGCAAGGGCCTAGATTAGCATGATAGGGTGTAAGAAACCTTATTCCTTGAGGGGTTGTTTGGCGATGGGGCTGTTTGATCGCCTAAGGGGTTGGGCGAGTCCCCTTTGGGCTCGCCTAGTGGCTTCCCCAAGGACTTTTATTGCTTGTAGTTCTTTATGTTTTAAGACTATTGTTTAGACTTCTATTGTAAAGGGCCGTGACCCTATCTTTCTAAAGTTTATCTAAGATGGCCATATGAGACTTAGATTTCTGCTGTGTCTTTTGAAAGATTGTTAAATGGATGTTTTGAACCGTATGGTTTGAATGAAGAGTTTTAATTCTGTACTATTACTATTACCTATGCGTTGAATGAATGCTATGAGGCTTGTATAAGACCCCTTTGGGGTCGAGTACGTCGTGTTACGACTAGAGGTGCTCTCGGGTCATGACATTCACCTTAAAATGATGCCATTTGGGTTGTGTAATGCTCAAACGACCTTCCAGAGTTACATGATGTTGATATTTTCAGATCTAGTGGAGGACACTATTGGGGTACTTATGGATGATTTCTCTGTGATAGCTGACTCGTTTGATGAATGTTTGATACATCTGGCCGAGGTATTCAAATGGTTCAAAGAGTGCAATCTTGTACTCAATTGGGAAGAGTGCCACTTCATGGTGATAGAGGGAATAGTTCTGGGTCATTGGATTTCTGAGAAGAGTGTTGATGTTTATAGAGATAAAGTTTAGGTAATAGAAAAGATTCCGCCACCTATCTCTGTTAAAGATGTTAGAAGTTTTCTTGGGCATGCAGGTTTTTACAGAGGTTTATCAAAGATTTCTCTATAATTGTACACCCATTGTGCAAACTACTTGAAAAGGAGTGTAACTTTGAGTTTGATGATGCTTGTCTGAGAGAATTTGGAGAGTTGAAATCAAAGTTAGTATCAACACATATTGTTATTTCATTGGATTGGGGGCAAACATTTGAAGTGATGTGTGATGCTAGTGGGGTGGCGCTTGGTGTGGTATTGGGACAGAGGCGAGAGAAGATTCTTCATCCGATTTACTATGCCAACAAAGCTCTGAATGTGGCTCAGAAGAACTATATTATGACTGAACAGGAACTCCTTGATGTGGTTTTCACATTCAAGAAATTTTGATCCTACTTGCTTGGTACAAAGATGATAGTGCATGATGACCATTCTACATTGAGGTATCTGATGGCTGAAAAATATGCAAAACTAAGGTTGATTAGGTGGGTATTGTTGCTGCAAGAGTTCAATTTTGAGGTGAAAGATAGAAAGGGAACAAAAAATCAGGTTGCCGACCATGTGTACAAATTAGAGTAGGAAGCTATGCTCAAGTTAGAAGATGGGGCTGAAATTAATGATGCATTCCAAGACGAACATGTATTGGCTTTTTCTTTTGATCTTATCCATTGGTTTACAGATTTTGCTAACTACTTGGCAAGCGATTTGGTTTCATCAGATTTGTCATTTAACCAAAGAAAAAAGTTTATGCATGATGTGAAAAAGTTCTTTTGGGATGAGCCTTACTTGTTTCGTATTTATGTTGATTGGATTATTCGTCGTTGTGTGCCTGAGGTGGAGATGATGAGTATACTAGAGGAGTGTCATTCATCGCCTGTTGGTGGGCACCATAGTGGTATTTAGACCGCTCATAAAATCTTGCAGTGTGGGTATTATAGCCTACCATCCGCCAAAATGCTCATGATTTCGCCAAGTCTTGGGACTGTTGCCAAAGAGAAGGAGGAAATGCGTGTCAACGAAACCCTAAGTATGATTAACTACCATATTATTTGTTGAAATGCATGTATAGGCCTAGTTTGATTGTGTTATTGTTGAAATAAGGCATGAAGTGTGAGTCAATGTCTGAAACATGGCACAAAACTGATCCACGACTTTAATCCACGAACCGCAAGTCAGGGTTCGTGGGTCAGTTGCACACAAATTTTGTACAAGTGTAGAACCACGGTGTGGACTACGATTCGTCTTTCCATTTGCCAAACGTTCTGCACATCCGTGGTTCCCACATCAGAGACCCAATTTTGGGTACTCTGAGGTATAGAGAAGACCCACAGGCCTTCGTTCCATCGATGGACCGTAGAGACCCAGCGTGGGTCACCTGTCCAAATTTGTTTTTAGTTTTAGTTTGGGTCTGAATCTTGTTCTAAAATTGTTCCATGTGTTTTAGTGTCTTATTTGGGTACTAACTTAGCTTCGACATATACCATGGCTCCAAAGCAAGCTCAGACCTACGCACGAGGGACCAAGTCCAAGTCAATCGCCTAGTCCAGATGTATGATCGAGGCGGAGAGTGATACGAACTACATCACACCTACCTTCAGGGTCTCTCCCACGCCCCTCTCACTGCCAAGAACAGAGACCACCAAGTTATCTTCGACGAGGTCACTGCCCCCCTCGTCTGAGTAGGGGGCCATACATATCGAAGCATAGGCTGGCTTAAAGTTGAAGTCGAGCTTCAGTCCTAGTGGCAGTATCACTTCTTCTTCAGATGCCAAGAGCTTGAGGAGACAATGCGACACCTACCAGCGATGAACCTGCTTCCAAGGCTGATGAGCCAAACAGATGGTGTGTCCCCAGCCAATATCAGATTTATGAGAATTGGATGATGTTGAATGAGCACCGAAGGATAACTGAGGAGCGTAGAGTCCTTATGGGTAGTCTACACACTGCACCAGCCATTGACGAGCTTTTACAGCGACACCGATAAGAGTAGATGGCACGGAGCCCCGAGAAATACAATGAGGAGATAGCAAGAGAGTTTTATGCCTCATATGCTGCCACCGTAAGAAATTCCACATCTAAAAGGGCCAAGCCCATAGCCCAGCCTCTACTTCAGTCTGTATTAGTGCGGGGTTACATATTTGACGTCTTCGAGGCTACAATTCACTGGTTTCTATATAGCCTAGCCAATACTCTATCTATTTATACGGTAGAATATGATTATCGGATGGGCACTATCCAAAGTGGGTCCTTCGAGAGAGATGCTGAGCAGAAAGAAGATCTTTTGATATGGCTGGCGCGACACATTGCTGCAGATGGGGAGCGTGCTAATTGGGTTCGGACTCCTAGCCTGGGTATTAAGAAGGCTACACTAAGCTTCGCTGCGAAGTTCTTCTAGTTGTTTATGTGGAACAAACTGTCGGCGACTCAGGCGGAAAATGTAGTTACATGGGACCGGGTAGTGATGCTGGCAGCCATTATGGCAGAGTTAGAGATTGATGTTACTCAGATCTTGATTGTTGAGATCCATAAGAGGTCCTTCAAGGCCACCACCACCTTGCCTTTCCCGTGCCTTATTTTTCAGCTTTGTAGGGATGTTTCTGTTCCCTTTTCGCATTGTGAATGGTTACTTGACCCGACCAAGACTCTAGACATTAGCCTCATTCGGGATGATGCCAACCTCGTTGTACTGTAGAGAGAGCTACAGGTTGAGGTACCACCTTTTGGATATTATCTTGCTACAGATGTTGAGTAGATGCAGGCCGATGACACCACCATTCCGGCCACTACATGAGACACTCAGGCTCCACCGTCTCCGCCCACCAGAGAGGCCTCAAGCTCATCCTAAGCTACTCCCTCTTCAGGGTCCACTACCAATCCTCTAACCTGAGTCTAGATGCTGGAGGCACAGATGACTACTCTGCTTCAGCATGTGAAGCCATGGATGCGTCATTATATAGCGGAGTCTAAGGTGAGGATGGAGCGGATGATGGATCAGAAGGTTCAGTCCGTTCATAAGCGCCTGGATGCCTTTGAGCTGAGAGTCTTGAAGAGGTGGCCAACCTCGACCATTGATGTGACCACTTTTTAGATAGAGTTTGCTAGCTTTCATGCTGATGATGTTGCCCCACTATCCTCTGCTGCTGAAGTACCAGAGTCTACCCATGCGGTGCCGGAGGACGAAATGAAGATGATTACCCTATTTGGCGATACCATCCTGCCACTAGACTCTTCCAGCACTGGTGGGAAGCGCCCCCACTACCGACACTAAAAAGACTCGTCGGTCGAGGAAGAAAGAGCGCTAACAATTTGAGGAGGCTGAAAGGGCATCTATACTAGATAAGGAATTGAGATAGCAGCAGGCCCGTGTTGTGAGGGTTGGCCCATCAGGCAGTTTGAACACTACTGATGGTGCTAAGATAGTTGATAGGAGCGACATTGATGGCGTTCCTTGTGTTGAACCAGCGGGCCCCAGGAAATCGTACCCACCAGCTTCTTGAGAGGTCTTAGGCGCATATGCGCCACAGGTTTGCTTCACCCTATGATTTACTTTTAATTTTTTTTCATTGTTGGCATTTGCACCTTATTTTGTTGGGGGTGGGGTCAATGGATTGTTAGTGATAAGGTGAAGTCTAAGTAACCCAACTCATAATCCTCTCTTTGGGTTTTCTTGCCTGTGTTCTTTTTCCATAAGAGACTACTTTTACTTTCTATAGAACTGACATGTTTAAGAATGTATGAGTAGAAGTAAGTAGAACAATTAAGGAACGATGTCATAAAAAGCATGAAAAAAATGATTGCCATCCAAAAAATTTGAAAGTGTTCTAGATCTTTAGGCTTGATAAGTTGAATATGCTGCATCTCAATATGACATGACAAGCAATTGATTAGACCTCATGACTTAGGCTAATTCTTGAACTGGGTAATCGAATAATCTGATAATGAAACAATATGCCAAGTGTGTGTGAGAAAAGCTTGAATGCTCATACAGTGTGTGCCAATCTAGAGCTCATCCCGTTGATCTTGCTAAGATAATCTAGACTAGAAGTTGGGAAATGATCATAGGACTTTGTTCAAATAAGTCCACTCAAGCCTAAAATGATCCAACCAAATGAAATAAGTATTCCCTTTGATCCAAATGTTTGAGCCTAATATAGACCAATTCTTTCAATTCACCTAACTCACCTTCCCTAAAATATATGTTTTGTCCCCGGTCCCTCCTTGGAAATGTGCACCTTGACTTAGGCCAAAAGCCTAAGTTGAGAGTGGCAAATTCAAAAATTTACCTTGGTCTTTTCTCTGGTCCGACATTGGATATTTTGAACCTCAACTCATGCTAAACACATAAGTTGAGGGTGGCTACGAAAAAGGAAACTGAAAGAAACGGGGTATGAAAAGAGTTTTGTGTTGAAGAGAGAAACAAAAAAGATAGAAAAAAGATGTGACTTTGTGCAAAATAAGCAAAAAGATGAATAACAAAAGTGCTGAAAGAAATAAAGAAAAATAAAGTGAAAGATGAAGAAGAAAGTGAAAAATATGAGCTATAAAGTCAAAAGACACATCTGTGTTGAAGAGAGTCAAGGGAAAGAAAATAAAATGAAAGGATGTCAAAAATAGGGTAAGAAACGAGGTAAAAAGCCAATGTAATGTCAATGAGGGTAGAAAGTTAATAAAAAGTATCCAAATGTACCATAGCTGACCCTGAGCCTACGTTACAAGCTAAGAAAGTCCTATAGTGATCCTAGCAACTAGTTTGGATAGTTTAAGTAGTGAAAATAAGGGGAAGCCTTTGGTATTGAGCAAAAACTGTACTTGAAGTTACTTCTGAGCGTGAGTATTGAACGAATCCTAAAACTTGTAAGTCATATCTATTGTTTGTGGAAAAAGATTTCTTTTGAAGTGAGGGCACCAGTTACATTGTTGGAGAATTAATACCTTGGTGATTGTGAAAGGTGTATGTTGTGATATTTGTTGGTCGATCTATGTCATGTTTTGATCCATATGAGTTAGTTTGTTGAGTCTATATGAAAAGATTTGCACTAAGGAAATGGTATGGATTGAAAATGCCATGTAATTGCTTGAGTTTGTATGTCTACTTGTACATAAGTGTCGTTTAGATATTTAGTGTGTCGCTTAAGGACATACAACATGTTTAAGTTAAGGGTGTTGATATACCATGGGTTTACGGTATTTTTGATGCATTTCACTTAGAAGTTGTGTGTGTTTAGGGCTATATTGTATTAGAAATAATCTTTTCTGTATTATGTTTGCAGGAAATAGGTTTGGAGGCAGTTGATGAAGATTTGGAGCTTAAAATTGCTGAAGTAGCCATCGACGGTTCGTAGGTCCATTGATGGACCGTGGATAGGAAGTTGTAGATCTTCGCCTATGATCGTAGCCTAGTCCAATGACCGTAGGTGGTGTATCGTAGGTGGACCATCAGGGAAGTCTGACAAGTGTGTAACCACAGAGCAAGATGACGTGCCATAGGTAGTCCTACCGTCCGTTGATCGAGATTAGAAAGTTGAAGGTTCCGATACCTGATGAAATTATCTAAGTGCTGAGCGATGGAGGGGACCTATAGACTGTACGTCGACCCACGGTCCGTATGAGGTGTCGTCGATAGAAACCGCGCGAGACAACTTATTTCCTTATTTTGTTTCCTTTTTATGTAGGACTAGTTTACTAAAAATAGGGGATATAAACCTCCTTTTCTGGGGTTAGACAATATTGTATACTTTTAGTTCTTGGGAATTAGCTTGCAACTTCAGCAATTTGATTTCTGGATATCGTTTTATAATATTTTCAATTGGAGATTTCCGGTTTCATCAATTCTTTTTATAAAAATATAAAATGTGTTTTTTCAAGCATAAGTACCTAAATCCATAACTAGGGTTGTGGGAACCATGATCAATTAACAAAGTATGAATAATAATTAAGTAATTCTTGAATAGTGTTTATGGATGTATTGTTAATTCTTTTTCTTAGAAGTCTTTTTAACGGTGTGTAACGTTAGAATTCGCCTTGTTGCTACTTGCCGGACCAATGAGGTAGTTAATGAGAAAAGAATTAACAACAGAGATTTAGTGGAATCTAATAGTGTAATTTCAATTGGTGCGAGGGTGAAAACTAAGCCATACATTGATGTGATATGTAATCTGAGGTAAATGTAAGGGTTACTAAAGCATACACCTGTATCCGGACCAAGGTGTGAGGTGAAATTCCCTACTCGGAGGACTAATTACTTAGGGATACCTATCTTACTAGCTTTGCATGTAAAACACTAGGAAGGATTACTATTATTAGGATTACTGTGTTAAGAGCTTGTGGGGAACACATACACCCTAATTTCTCTCTCAAATTGATAACTTAAAGTTTGAATCTTGCCTACTTGTTACTTAATCAACAATCTGTTACTTGCTTCCATACCCCCCTCCCCTTTATTTACTTGTCTTGGAAATAGTTTGACTAAATGGATATAATAGTGGGTTAAGTTTAAGTCTAAATCATATTCCTAGTGTGATCGAGCCCAACCTACAAGTTGGGTTCTTTATTTGACAATGATCTCTTATACTTCTTTAAGGAGGTGTAATTTGAGTGTATCATGCATTCATGGTATGCTTGTATTAATTCTACAACCCGAGTAATCAAGTTTCATTTTCCAAATGAACCCATCCTAAAGTGGAAAGTGGGAAATTCTATGCCTATGAGTAACTTTGTCTCTTAACTTAAAGCTAGAAAAATTATTTCTAAGGGTTGCATATATCATCTTGTATGAATTCTGAAACCCTTTCACTTGAGTTGGTCCCTATTTTTAGTGAGTTTCCGCAAGTGTTTCCTAATGATTTTCTTGGTGTTCCCCCTGAAAGGGATATAGACTTTGGTATTGACCTTTTCTCATATACACAACCTATCTCTATTCATTTTTATCATATGGACTCGACCGAATTCAAGGAGTTAAGGGAATAATCGAAACATTTGTTAGATAAGGGTTTCATCCGACCGAGTATTTCTCCATGCGGTGGCCGAGTTTTTTTTGTTCATAAGAAGGATAGTTCACTTCATATGTGTATTGACTACCAGAAATTGAACAAGGTTACCGTTAAGCACATATATCCTCTTCCACAGATACATGATTTATTTGATCAACTACATGAAGAATGTTACCTCTCTAAGATCAACCTCCTGTTAGGTTACCACTAATTGATGGTGAATGTAGATGACATTCCGAAGACAACTTTTGAAACTCAGTAGGGTGATTATGAGTTCTTGGAAATGTATTTTGGCTAGACTAATGCTCCTGCTACATTTATGGATTTGATGAATATGGTGATTAGACAATACCTTGATATATTTGTGATTGTGTTTATCGATGATATATTAATTTACTCAAAGAGTGAGGATGAGCATTCTGATCATTTAAGGATTATATTGCAAGTTCTTAAGGAACAAATTTTATTTTCAATGTTTAACAAATGTGAGTTTAGGTTAAGATCTTTGGCTTTTCTTGGTCACATTTTTGCGGTAAGGGTATTGAGGTAGATCCTATGAAGAGGATGTGTTTAACAATTGTCTTAGACCCCAATACCCTTCGAATATCAGAAGTTTCTTGGGTTTGGCTGGTTACTATAGAAGGTTTGTTTAAGGGTTTTCTTCGATTACCACTCCATTGACGACATTGACCCAAAAGAAGGTTAAGTTCATGTGGTCTAAAACGTGTGCAATGAGTTTCCAAGAATTGAAAGATAGACTTACCTCTGTTGCGGTGTTAACTTTACCTGAAGGATCTGAAGGAATTGTGGTTTATTATGATTGTTCAAGAGTTGGGCTAGGGTGTGTTCTTATGCACAACAAGATTTATTTCTTATGTTTTGCGTAAACTTAAGGTTCACCAAAGGAATTATCCTACCCATGATTTGGACCTAGCGGTGGTTGTTTTAGCCTTAAAGATTTGAAGACATTACTTGTATGGTGTTCAAGTAGATGTATTTACCGACCACAAAAGTTTGGAATATGTTTTACGCAAAAATATCAAAATATTCGCCAAAGGACTCGACTTGGTTTACTAAAGGATTATAACATGAGTGCCCTCTATAAACTGGTAAGGTGAATGTGGTGGTGGGTGCTCTTAGTCAGTTATCAATGCGTAGTGTTTCTTATATTGAGAATGGTAAGAAAGAGTTGGTTCGAGATGTTCATATATTTGCCCGATTGGTTGGTCAGTTGGTTGACTCTACCAAAGACGGTGTTATTCTACATAATGGTTTAGAATCATTTTTTGTGTCATATGTGAAAGCCAAGCAATGTCTTGATCCAAACTTGGTTGAATTGAAGGAAGTGGTGCTTAATAAATCCATTGAGGATATCTACTAAGGGGGAGATGGTGTACTTCAATATCAAGGTCGTTTTTGTGTTCCTAATATTGATGATTTAAGGGAGTAGATCCTATTAGAGGCCCATAGTTCTCGATACCCCATTGACTCGGGAGCCACCAATATGTACCGTGACTTGCGGGAGGTCTATTAGTGGAATAGGTTGAAGAAGGTTATTGCGGAATTTGGGGCTAAATGTCCTAATTGCCTACAAATGAAAGTTGAGCATCAAAAGCCGGGAGGTTTGTCCCAAAATATTAGTATTCCTACTTGGAAGTGGAAAGATTTGAATATGGACTTTATTTTTGGTTTAGCCCGCATTCAGTGACAATATGACTGGATTTAGGTTATTGTGGATTTTTTGACAAAGTTAGCTCTTGTCATTCCTATCAAGGTTTTATATTCGGGAAAAGAATCTATTAAGTTTTATCTAAGGGGGATCATTTGGTTGCATTGAGTGCCCTTATCAATTATCTCCATCCGTGGTACCCAATTTACTTCTAAGTTTTTGAAATCTTTTCAAAATGGTCTTAGTAGTCGTGTTAAGCTTAGTACAACTTTTCATCCGCAAACCGATGGGAAATCGGAGCGTACTATCCAAACCATTGATAATATGTTGGGAGCTTGTTTAATTGATTGCATGGGCAGTTTGGACGATCATTTGCCTATGATTGAGTGTGCATAGAATAATTGCTATCATTCAAGCATTGGCATGGCATCATTTGAGGCTCTTTACGGTAGGAGGTGTAGATCTCCTATAGGTTGGTTTGATGTTGGTGAAGTTTCTTTGATAGGTCCCAAGTTGGCATATAAGGCTATGGAGAAAGTTTGGCTTATTAGAGAAAGGTTGAAAACAGCTCAAAGTCAATAAAGTTCTTTTGCCGAAATTAGAAGGATAGACCTTGAGTTTGATGTTCATGATTGGGTTTACTTTAAAATTTCACCTATTAAGGGTGTGATGAGGTTTGAAAAGATGGGAAGCTTAGTCGCCGTTATATGGGCCCATATAAGATTTTAAGGTATTTTGGTAAAGTTGCGTACAAAATGATTTGTGTAATAACTTGGCATAAGTGCATTTGGTTTTCCATGTTTCCTTGTTGATGAAATTTTTCGATGATCCAACGTCTATAGTACCATTGCAGAGTATTGGTATAAATGATAGCCTTTCTTATGAAGACGTTCCAGTTGAAATTTTGAACCGGCAAGTTCGGTACTTGAGAAACAAAGAAGTTGTTTCCGTGAAGGTTCTTTGGAGGAATTAGTTAGTTGAGGTGCTAAAGGGCACACCGAGGCTGATATGAAGTCCCGTTATCCTTATCTCTTTCCCTTTGACCCAAACTAGCTTGACGTGTTTAGTTCCTTATGGTCCATCCTTATGTCTTAGTCATTCACATATTTCCTCATGTATGCATACTCATTAAAATTTATTATTTTTTGACAAAATGAGTTGACTTGATTGATTTCTGGATGTTTATCTGAATTTGAGTATGAGTTGCATATAGGCCCTACGAAATCATGTTTTGAATATACTTTAGCTTGGAGTAGATTTTCCTCCTCAGATATGTGTAGTTATCTGATTGTATCCATGTTTGTTGTTAGATCTAATTCGTACCCTCCTTATGATGTCTTAAGGAGGGTAGGATAGCCTTTTTTATGAAGAAGTTACAGTTGAAACTTTGGACGAGCAAGTTAGGTAGTTGAAAAGCAATGAAGTTGTTTTCAAAAAGGTTCTTTGGAGGAATCAGTTAGTTAAGGGTACTACATGGCAGGCCGAGGCCGATATGAAGACTAGTTATCCTCTGCTCTTTTCCTCCAACCCCAAACTAGCTTGTGTTGTTTAGTGCCTCATGGTCCATCCTTATGTCTTAGTCATTCACATATTTCCTCATCCATGCACACTCATGAAATCTTAATTTTTTTTGAGAAAATGAGTTGACTTGATTGATTTCTGCATTACTATGTGCATTTGAGCATGAGTTGCATATAGTCCTTATGAAATGATGTTTTGAATATACTTTAGCTTAGAGTTGATTTTCCTCCTGGGATATGTGCATTTATGTGATTGTATCCATATTCCACTGTTAGATCTAGTTACTATCCCCTTATGATGTCTTAAGTCACATTACAGGACAAATGCTCCTAATGGGGAGATATTGCATCACCTCGAATTTGGAAAGAAGGAAAAATGCAATACTTTCATAGATGTTGTCTATGTCTATGGTCCCAACCTATGGTTTGTGGTGCTCTTACGGGACATAGGTGGAAATGGTAAGCGAAGGGGTGAATAATTTTTTAAATTCATGTTCCAATACCCTTTTTATGGCTCATCGGGAAGGTTCTTCATTCTATGTACGAGCCGTAGGTAGGTCTCGTAGGTGAGCCCAAACTTAGTGAAATTTTGAGGATCAAAGATGGGACTTACGGTTTGTATGTACCGTCCGTAAGTGTACCTACAGATTGTACATGGGTCGCGTCGTTTGAAGGTCCAAATTCAAGTCCCTTAAACCCACCTATAGTCGACTAGGACAGTCCGTAGTAGGACCTATAGACCGTAGGTCTCATCCGTCGGGGAGGGCTAGACAATTATTTTTAAGGGCCTTTTGGTCTTTTCCCTAATTACGTAGTGCCTAAATTATGTTCATTTAATCCTAATCATAGTCGCTATATAAGTCTTTTAAGCCTAAGATTTAACTACTCTAAATCATTCTTCAAATTTCGCCGAATCCCTCCAAGTTCTTTTCAATATTTCTCTCTCTAAAGATTGAAGAAGAAGTCTAGGGTTTCAAGATCAAGTGTCCAAATTCACCATTAATTGTGATCTTTTGGAATAAATGTATGATAGTATTCACCTATGGAGTCCTTTCCTCCATAAGGTTCCTAAATTCTCCAATTTTACTAGGTAGAATGCTAAATTGAAATTAATGTTTTATTCAATCTCATGGGTTCTTTACCATTATGATCCAACTGATTGATTTCTGTCTTTTTATGCATGAATTGAGATAATTACATGTTTTGAAGTTTAATTCACTTGACCCATGCATGATCCATGATTTCTCAACTTTGATCATACGATGAATCTTTTGAATTATGAAAGATGAATTTATGAAGATATGCACGTTTCCTTATGGAAATGAAGTAAACGATTTAAGGTTTAATTTAGAATAAAGCATCGACGTTGTTGTTATTGTGAAAAGGTTCCTTTAAACAAATGATTCAATAGGTTGGAAGGACTTCTTACTTAAGTTGAATAAAGATGTAAAGAGCTATTTTAAATGAACTTTAGCTTGAATTGATTGCTTACTTGTGCCCTTCCGTGGATACAAATTTCACTTACAATGACTACTAAATCATGACTTTCCATGGATAATAACATGAATATGGTTAATGACTATTCTGTAGGATTTAGGCTTAAGCACAGAATGGACTAGCGGTGATTACCCATGTCCTATAAATAAATATTAGCTAGTGGATCCATGTAAGCTAGAAGTTCATGGTTCTTACCATGGCTAGTGAGGACATCACTTTTCGGTGTGGGGAAGACACTAGATTCCATGTTATAGCTCAGATGGTCTATATATCCATTAATAGCTACTTTCCACAATAATGAACAAAGGTTTCTTCAAAAGTATCTTAAATGTGTTTAGCTTGCATTGACCATGGTTATGAATTACATTTTCTAACATGTTATTTTATGATTTATCTTCGTCATTGCATGTAATGTTAAATCCCTTTTAGCATGATTTCATAACTCTTCTGTATTACTATAATACTTGGTGTATTCCATGTACTAAAACATACTTCTGCCTACATTATATCATTAATGTAGGGTCCGACGCTCCTACCTTTCATAGTCGTGGCTAGTGATCCCACATCGATATTGAAGATTGGTGATTCCTCATGTTCTCCCAAGTAGCCTTCTTGATTGGACGGTGCCTCCACTAAACCGGCACTGACGAGATCTCCTTAAACCGCAACTGTCTAACATGCATGTCTAGAATGGCCACAAGTTCCTTCTCAAAACTCAAAAATTCATCAAGTTGAACAGACTCCAATTGAAGCACGTGAGACTCATCAGGAACATACCACCTCAACATAGAGACATGAAACACAAGATGAACACAAGAAAAAGTTTGTGGCCATGCTATCTTAGAAGCCACCTCTCCTATCTACCTCAGACTCTCAAAAGCAAATATAAACCTGGGGCTAAGGCTGCCCCTTCTCCCAAACCACATCACGTCCTTCATAGGCGACTCCCACAAGAACACATAATTATCAACCATGAACTCTAAAGGCTACAATATTGGATCCGCGTAACTCTTCTTCCTACTCTAGGCAGTACAGAGTCATTTCTGGATCACATAGACGTTATCCATAGAATCTCTCAATATGTCGGTTCCCCAATGTATAACCTCAAAAGCATCAAACCATCCCACTGGTGAACGACATCTCCTACAATATAATTCCTCGAATGGTGCCATCTAGAAGATCAAATGGTAGTTATTATTGCATGCTAACTTTGGAAAAAAAGCCAATGATTGATCCCATTGGCCACCAAAATCCATAACATAAGACCATAGTATATCCTCTACAAGGTGAATAGTCCTCTAAAAGTGGCCACTAATTTGAGGGTTAAAAGTTGTGCTGAGCTCAACCTTTTTACCCAACTCCCTCTGAATAGACCTTCAGAAATGCGAAGTGAATTACGCACCATGGCTTGAAATGATAGAAATCAGTACCCCATGCAAATAAACAATGTCTCCAAGGTAGATTTGAGCTGACCTTTCATATGTGTAAGGAGTATGAACCTGTAGAAAGTGAGCTGACTAGGTCAATCGATCAACGACAACCCAAAAAGAATCAAAACCCTAGAAATTACGTGGCAAGCCTACAAAAAATTCTATGGATATAAGCTCCCACTTCCACTCTGGAATGGGTAGCCGTAGAGTCAAACCACCCGTTCACTAGTGCTCGTACTTCATCTACTGACAATTCAAGCACTTAGCTACAAAACTTCAATGTCCCGCTTCATTCCATACAACAAGTAATGCTGCCTTTGATCATAGTACATCTTCGTAGAACATAGATGAATATAATACTTGGAACAATGAGACTTTTAGAGAATCAAAGTAACTAACTCACCAACTCTAGCAACATATATACGACCCTTGATCCTCAAGATTCCCTTACGATAGAAGGTCACCTTCGTAGCCTCGCCGCTAAGAACTTTGTCCCAAATCATTATGCCCAAATCTGCCCTATCAAGGAAGATCAAGCCTCTACACAAGAAAATACTTGGCCCACCTTAGAAATGTCAAGTCTAACTATCTGATTGGCAAAGGATGGAATGTCCAAACCCATTGGTTTATCCTCCAAAGACAAGAAAGCAAAACTCCCCATACTCATTGCCCTCTAACTCAAGGCATCTCCTACCACATTCGCCTTGCCCAGATGATAAATGATTGAAATGATTAGTAACTCAAACCACATGTGGTGTCTCAAATTAAGATCCATTTGGCTGAAAATATGCTGAACACTATGATGGTCTGTGAACTCCATACAAATAGTGCCGCCTAATCTTAAATGTGAAGACTATCGTTGCTAGCTCAGAGTCATGAGCGGGACAGTACCTCTCGTGAAGCTTCAACTTCTTGGAAGTATAAGCAATTAATCTACCCTGCTTCATCAAGAAACAACACCTAGTCCCAAACCGGAAGCATCACAACCGATCGTAAGCCCCTGGCCCTCAACAGGAAGAGTCAGAATTGACGTTGAAGTCAACTAGGCCTTGAGCTTCAAAAAGCTTGTCTCATACTCATCAAACAATCAGAACAAGACATCCTTCTCAGTCAAACTCCTTAAGGGTGCAGCAGTTAAAAAGAAACCCTCCGAAAACCATCTATAGTAGATCGCTAACCTGACGAACCTATGAACCGTAGGAAGAGAAGTAGGTCTGGCCCAATAATGAACTGCTTCAATCTTCACCGGATCCACAATGGTGCCATTCTTGGACACTATGCGCCCCCAGTCTGCAATAAACTCAAGTCAAAATTCATAGTTAGTGAATTTGGCATATAACTAGTGCTCTCTCAAGGTCTTACGTACAATCCTCAAATGTTGCTTATGTTGCTCCTTACTCCCTGAGTGTACTAATAAGTTGTTAATAAACAGTATGGAAATGATGCCAAATAAGGCATGACCACATGGCTCATCAACTCCATAAATGTTTCTGGGGCATTAATTAACTCAAAAAGACATGATTAAGAACTCATAATGGCCATACGGAGTCCTAAAGGCAGTCTTAGGGATGTCCACCACCCTAATCCTCAGCTGGTGGTAGACTAATCTCAATTCAATTATAGAGAACATTGTTGCACCCTGAATTTGTTCAAATAAATCATCAATCCGCAGCAAGGGATACTTATTTTTTATGGTCACCTTATTCAACTACCTTTAGTCAATGCACATACGCAGGTAACATCCTTCTTCTTCACGAATAATACAAAACACCCAAGAAGATACACTTGTTCTGATGAACCCCTTTCCCCAAAAGGTCAGGGAGCTACTATTTACGCTCCTTCAACTCAGCTGGAGCCATCCAGTAAAGCATAATAGACACTAGGTATGTACTGGACTCAAAATACATGAACAAATCAATATCATTGTAAGGAGGAACACTTGAATGATTGGTTCGAAACACATCAACAAACTCGCTAACCAGAAGAACTAACTCAAGAAGAAGAGTTTCAACATTAGTATCACTGACATAAGCAATGTAAGATAAATAGCCCTTCTCTACCAACTGTCGCATTGCTATAAAACAAATCACCGCCCTCGACATATGAATATTAGAGCTGGTCCGTACAAGAGGAGAAATACCAAGCATAGACAAAGTAACAGTCTTGGAGAAACAATCCAAGACCACATGATAGGGAGACAACAAATCCATGCCTAGAATCACGTCGAAGTCTACCATGTCTATCATAATAAGGTCTACCCAGGTATCATACCCCAATATGGTCACCAAACAAGCTCTATAAACATGATCCACTACCAAAGTATCACTTACGGGGGTAGCTAGATGCATAGGCAAAGCCCTAGGCACACCAGACAAACCAAATTGCATAGCATAGTAAGCAGACATAGATGAAAAGGTAGACTGTAGATCAATTAAAGAAAAACTAGGTTGATGGGAGACAAAGATCGTACATGTGATAACAACATCCAAGGTCTTCACCTCTAGCCTCCCTAGAAAAACATACATATGATCATGTCCACCACGACCACCTAATCTACCTACCTGAGGACCACCTCTAGCATCTTCGGGATGACCCCTAGTACCCCGAATCAGAGCTTTGGGGCCTGATCTTACTGACCTTGTTTACCATGTGTACCTGATTGACCCTGCCTCCTTTGATGAGTGGTCATGGGACTCTCTCTCACAAAGTAACCCATAACACCATACATGTATCAACACTACAAGAACTTCACCTCTGAAATGACTCAACTGAACCTGACTTACCATTATGGACTGAATACCCTGCCTGTGAACAATGAGAAGTATGAACCATCTGACCACTAGAATCTATCGTTCCACCCTATGTAATCTACAAAGAAGCCTAAACTAGCCTACTAGGCTAATACTACCATGAATAACCTCAGCCATGGAACCCTCTATTGTGAAATTGAGACCCACTATAAACACCCAACAACGAAGATTCTTGTCGCTACCTCCAGAGGACACACGATGGATCCCTTTAATGGTACATGGACGATCAACTATCTACAAAAAAGAACGAATTGATGCCACCATCCTCTCTGTCGCTAATCTTTGTGCAAAAAATATCCCTTTAAGAAATATACGAACTCTCTCCTACTCTATCGGCATAAGCATAGATGCATGTCTGGAAAACTCATGGAATCTTGCCTTGTACTCTGCAACTCTAAGTGATCCCTAATTCAGATAAGAGAACTCATCCTGCACTCGCTCCCTCAAGATATGTGTTACATACTTCTCCAAGAAAGCGTTAAAGAACTGGGACCACGTCATCAAAGGTGACCCGACTGGTTGGCAATCTAAATATGACCTCCATAACTGCATTGCGGGCCCCTTCAACTAGTAAGCAATGTAATCCACTTTACGTGACTCTACTAACCAGAGGTTGTGTGACCTGTCCTTGCAACTTACTAAGAACTCATGTGCATCCTTGCCAACACCACCAGTGAACCTGGGATGACTCAATCTAATAAACCTCCAAACATCTTCTACTCCTCAAGTTTCATAGCTGGCATATGAGCAAAAGGTGGATCAAAAGGTGGAGTAACGATCGAAACCATCTGAACATCTGTGCGAGGATCTACAATGCAATGACATGCTTGTGAAGCTTGAACATCCCATGAGCCTACCTAGGGTTTTGTCTAATCCTGATCTCTAACCTGTGGTCTTGCAGATATGCTATGCATAATGTGTGCCTGAGACATACCCTCCATGGAGCTTAGGATCCAAGCCAAAGTATCATGAAGCATTGGCGTGGCTACAAATCCTAGTGGAGGAAAGGCTGGCCCCACACCCTCTAGTTCATGGTAAAAAATACTCTACCTCTCTCTTGTGCTCTAGGACTACTGCCCGATCTCTATTTCAAAGTTTACCTCTAACTCATCCCCTAGATAGGACTACATTAGGAGGTCTACACCTGCCCATAGTTTATATCATGCTAGCCACATGAGAAAGAGTGAAACGAATGGGGTTTAGATGTTAGTACGACCATCAACACATGAGAACAAATAAAAAATGGTGAAGTATTCCTAAGAATATCCCATAGCCTCTCAAAGATTGGATACGGATGTCGTCATACCGATGCACGAGACTCTGCTAGACACTTTCTCCAATACTGATAAGATAGGAAAACCCAAAGCTCTGATACCATATGTCACAACCTGAAATCAGGCAATAATGGTGTCCACTACAATCAACTGATGTGCCTTTAAATCAAAGAACATTTGACACTCAAAACTAAGGATTAGTGCAAGAAATTGAGTGTGTTTATGTGGATATGATGTGTTCTTTGATGATTGAACAAGTAAAATACTTGGATGCACAAGATAAAATAATGGGAAGAAAATTGTTTGAAGCAACACCATGGAGCCCCAAACAGGCCGTGGTCATGACGGCAAGCCGTTTGACGGCTCGTGAAGTTGAGGCAGTAAAGGAATTTAAAAATGACCAAGTGCCAAAAGAAGACCATGGATCCCATGTTGGGTCGTGGTCCACTTTATGAGACGTGAGGAGGCTCGTAAGAAAGAAATAGTGCATGGTCCTTTGGAGCTAAGCATTGGTTGAAGGCCATGCTATCTTAGACGGTTCGTGATTTATTTGACGAGGTGTATGGTTGCTCTTGAACAAGAGGTAGAAATTCTAGTGAAGGCCTTAGTAGAAACACAAGTTCACGAAGCTCTAGACGAGCCGTCTAGTAGCTCGGGAAGGTCTTCAATGAAAGAAGACCCACACTGTCTAAGTGTGGGACCAAGAGAGGTTTCACGTGGTGTCTAACAATTGAGGAGCCGTCAAGTTGGTCATGAAACGTTGCGAAACGTGAGTCGTACTTCGAGTAGGACTAATTTTTATAGCGTATTTTAATTTTTAGGGTTCAATTTTTAACACGACTTTTGATCGTTTGAACTTAGCAACAATTTCTATATTCAAAACAAGGGTTTTATCTATTATTTTCGGGTACAAACTTTGTGATCGCGATTAAATGATGATAATCAAGATTTCTTTTTGGTTTGCAAGTATTGTATGTTTTTACATTATGTTTTCAATGACGAATACCATTTGTTTTCTTGAAATTATGAGCAACTAAACACCATAACTAGGGTTTTGGAAACCATGGCTAAAATCTAGTAACGAATTCAAAACACGAGTAATGTCTTCTAATTAGTGGCGCATGTGATTCTTACTTTCATTATAATTTATTTGTAATAAGTGCATGCATTAGAACCTTCCAGTAATGACCACTTGTTCGAGAGTAAAGTGGTAATTAGGAAAAAGTAGAATCACATTCTATCAACTTGTGGTGAACATTTGAGTTCGAGAGAAGAGAATTTTGTGTATGCCAGGGCAAACATGAAAACACTCTAGGACTGAGAGGACAGGAGTGAAAGTTATCTAATACGGCTGAGAAGCATTTAGATGCATCCAACTTGGTAGGAACATGTAATTCTAAGAACTAATCAACACTTGTATTTGATTCAATACTAAACTAAAAGTCCTGGGGAACACAATCCTTGTCTCATTGATCAACTACTAAAATCTTGAAGTTAAATTGATTTGTTACTTCTATTAACTTGGATATTAAAATCAACATTGGTTACTAAAGCAACAAACGACCCTATATTTACTTTTAGTAATTCCTTTCACTTTGAAATAGTAACCACAATTGAGTAAGTGCGTCGGTAAGGTTATTTCTGTAAGGAAATTCCCTCTGGGATCGATCTCAAGTCTAGTTTAGTTTTATAAATTGATATCAATCGTTATAATTCTTAATTGATGTGTAAATTTGGACGTATAAAATTTTGGCGCCGCTATCGGGAAATTTTTGTTTAGAAATACATTACTAGCGATTCTTTCAGTTGTAGTTATATTTCCTAATTTTAGTTATTGTTCCTATATGTGTCCTTTATAGGTGATTTCACTAGTGCATGTGAAACACCATAAGTAAGGGAACACCTTGATTACTTACGATCTCGAATTAAGTAAAACCATAGGAAAATGTTGAATGCACAAGAGATTGAATCCCAGAGGCAGAGATTAAGGCAAGAGGGTGAGACCCATGTAATGGGTGCTAAACAAAATGTTAATGACTCACCTAGGGTTTTTATGAGAATGAAGGAGTAGAAGAGATAACTCTTCCTCAGCACCATCCATTAGCTCCAAGGGATCAATTTCAAAAGCAGACCTATGTAATATTTGAAGATAATGATCAGGATTTAGATTTAGCAGGGGCAACTGGATCTATAGTCCTACCAATTCTACCTCCAGTAGTGAAGTTAACTATCACCAACACTATGATTTAACTGCTAAACTTGAAATAAATATTCGGAGAAGTTGTAGGTGATAATTCTAGCAAACACCTAATGAAATTCATGACAATTTGCAAATCAACGGAAATTCCTGTAGTTATCCAAACTGCTATGAGGCTGAAGTTGTTTCCCTTGTCATTGATTAGGGGAGTGATGAACTGGCTGAATGAGTTTCCATTCGACTCAATCAGAAATGGGCTTAACTAAATGAGGCATTGTTGGAAAGGTTCTTCCGTGAAGCAAAAGAGCTACAGATGAAGGAAGAGATAGGTGCACATAAGAAACTATCAGGTGATGATATGCATGACACGTGGTGGAGATTCTATCAGAAGATGAAGAAGTGTTCCAAATCATGACCTCACTGAAAGGAATTTAAAGCAAGTATTCTACATATCACTAAATTTTGTGACAAAACCTTTTGTTGATGCAATATGTGGTGCATCCTTCATGAAAAATCCATTCCCTGATATCATGGCAATTATGGATGAAGTCTTAAAGAATAACATGGCTTGACATACCAAAGATGCAAAGGTAGAAGATCTTGGGTTTCTTTTACAACTCTTAGTAGCGCAAAGGAAGAGAGAAGAAGAAAGGAACAAATATAAGGCCCATATGAGGATGCAAATGGATATTATCACTAAGCATATTATGGCAGGTCTAGAAAATGTAATTGTTGTTGGGGATGCTAACATGTACGATAAAAAGAATAATGATTTTGATGAGGAAGCCAAGTATTTGAATAATCAGGAAGTTTTCAGAATTATTACTAGGGCAACCAAGGCAATAATTCAGGAAACCAAGGTTGAAGTTATCATAGAAATGGGTAGTCTAAGAGACAATGTGACCGAGAGCAAAGCAACTAGTAGAACAAGGAGGGATACAAAAATGATCAAAGTGGTGTCTATGTACCCCCAGGTAATAGAGATAGAGCAGGTAGTAGTTTTAGTTGTTCTAGGATGGAGGATATGTTGGCAAAGATGCTTGAAAAAGTTGAATCTACTGATGTAGGGGTTAAAGAGATGAGAAATGACTTCTCATGTATGAGTCAACTTGTAGACTAACGTACAACATCTATCAAGCATTTAAAGCAGTGGCTGGGGAAATGGTCAACCTCACTAAGTCAGAGAAAGAATGGAACACTATCTAGTTATACCATTAAAAACCCCAAGAAGGATAGACATTGAATGGTGATCACTATGAGAAGTGGTAAAGAAATTCCTTAACCAAAACCCTTCAAGTATTAAACAAAGAGAGAGCTTAGAAAAATATGAGGAAGTAGAGGTTGATACTGAATTTGTGGATGATTAAGGTGTAGGTAAATAGGTAGAGAGGTCGTTGATGATGAATGAAGCTAAAGTAGAGGTAACTTTGCCTTTACAACAAGTACGTAGACGTCCTCCTCCATTTCCTCAAAGGGTCAAGAATAAATCCAAAGATGGAAAAATCATGAAGTTCATATCCATTCTTTGACAATATCGATGAATATTCTACTTGTAGAATCTCTTGAGAAAATGTCACGTTATGCTAAATTTATGAAGGACTTAGTCACAAAGAATAGGGCTGCAAGTTCTGAACTAGAAGATAATGTTCACCATTTTAATGACATTGCTACAAGGTCCTTGGTGCAAAAGAAAGAAGATCCAGGTGCATTTAATATACCATGCACCAGTGGTGCCTTCAAGTTTGCAAGAGCTCTCTATGATCTGGCGAAGAGTATCAATTTAATGCCATTGGCCATATACAAGCAACTGGGATTTAGAGCACCAAAGCCCACCGCGATGAGGTTAATGATGGTAGTTAGATCAATGAAGAGGCTGATAGGTATTTTATGTGATATACTTGTTAAAGGGGAAAGTTTCATTTTCCTAGTTGACTTTGTGATTCTGGATTGCTAAGTGGATTTTGAGGTTCCCATAATTTTAGGAAGGCCATTTCTAGCCACTAGCAGAGATCCGATGTAGAAAACGGGGAGTTAAAATTTGAATTAAATAATGAGAGGTGAAATTTAAAGTGTGTCGGTCATTGAAGGAGCCGCACGATATAAGTGTGTTGTCTGCGATCGATGTTGTTAATGAGGCTGACATAGAAGCATCCATAGAGGAAAGATATTTTGTAGAGACATTGACCATTGTGACTTCAATGAAGTCTTCTAAGTTGATTATGTAGAGACTCTACATGCACTACAAGGCATAGAGTCACTTTCATATTCTCCCAAAGTTAGACTTGGACCTGAAAAATAGGTGAAGTCCTCCAGCTAAACCATCCTTTGAGGAACCACATATGCTTAAGTTTAAGCAGTTGCCTAGCCACTTAAGGTATGTCCTTTTTAGTGAACATACCACTTTGCATGTTAATTTGGCTACAGATCTTAATGAGGAACAAGTGCAATCAGTGGTGAAGGTATTAAAGAGGTTTAAATATGCAATTGGTTGGACAATTACTGATAGTATTGGGCTACCTCCAAGTATTTGTAGTCAAAAAATTCAGCTTGTGGAAGGTTGTTGTCCGAGTATAGAGGTCCAGAGGAAGTTGAACCCACCGATGCCAGTGTTGGTAAAGAAAAAAATTACCAAGTGGCTGGATGCAGGGGTGGTGTACTCCATTTTTTATAGTCATTGGGTTAGCCTATTGCAATGTTTGCCCAAGAAGGGTGGTATGACAGTTGTGGAAAATGCAAAGAATGAGCTGATTCCACAAAGGCCAATTATAGGTTGGCGAGTGTGCATGGACCATCAGAAGTTAAATAAATGGGACTTGAAAGACCATTTCCCAATCCCTTTCATGGACCAGATGTTAGATAGGCTGGGAAGGAAAGGTTGGTACTGTTTCTTAGATAGATACTCTGGTTATAACCAGATATCAATAGCTATAGAAGACCATGACAAAACAATAAAGATGTCCCTATTGCACTTTTGCATCCAAGCGCATGCCATTTGGATTGTGTAATGCACCAACAACTTTTCAGAGGTGTATGATGTCCATCTTTTCAGATATGGTTAAGGACACTTTGGAAGTGTTAATGGATGACTTATCTGTGGTAGGTTACACATTTGATGACTGTTTGTTCAATCTTAGTAGGCACTGTAGAGGTGTGAAGAGGAAAAACTGGTGCTAAACTGGGAAAAATACCATTCCATGGTAAAGGAAGGCATAGTCCTAGGCCATAAGGTGTCTGAGAAAGGTACAAATATTTTGGAGATCGAAAAACTACCCCCACCTATCACAGTTAAAGGGATTTGGAGTTTCTTAGGTCATGCAGGATTCTATCAATGTTTATTCAAAGGAATTTCGAAAAGTGCACATCCTTTGTGTATAAGTTGTTAGAAAATTAGATGAAGTTCACATTTTATGAAGCATGCACCAAATGTGAACATTGGTCCTGATTGGTCAGAACAATTGGAAGTTATGTCTGATGCAAGCGGTGTTACCTTAGAGGTTGTGCTAGGGCAGAAGCAAAATAAGATCTTTCTCCATATTAACTATGCAAGCAAGGCGCTGAATGGAGCAAAATGACCCTTCCAGAGATGATGGAACTGACAAAATTCTGATCCGACAACAGAATCTCCAAATGTTGACCAAAGTCAATTCCTCTAAGCTTAAAGATTCCAAAACTCAAAACTTGCACCAAACTCAACCGAACACCTTAGGGAGCGTTCTACCCAACCCAACACCACACACAAGCTATACAAAAGATATGAGAAGGGGAAAACAGGAAAAGCACACAGAAACATAAAAATGACCCCATTGGTCATTACAATAAAACACATCTAAAGCATTTCCTCAAAGAACTGAATAGTCCTCTCAAGCTGACCTTCAGTCCAAGGGTATAAAGTCTTATTAGGCTCAACATAGGTAACCAAATCTCTTTGAATAGACCTCTAGAAATGCAAAGTAAACACCATAATCTGGAATGATAGAAACCGACATGGCATGCAAATTGACAATCTCCTGAATATAAATGATAGCTTACCTCTCTGAACTGTAGGCAGTCTGAATCGGTAGAAAATGACTAGCCTTGGTCACGATTAACGATGACCGAAATAACGTAAAAAATCTTAAAAGTATGTGGCAAGACCCCCACGAAGTCCATAACTATCTGCACTAACTTCCACTCTCGAATGGTTAGGTAATGGGTCAAACCACCTAGTCTATGGTGCTTGTACTTCACATGTTTACAATTCAAAATCCTATACAAAAATGCCACAATATCCCTCTTTATCCCACATTATTAATAGTGCTACCTCAGATAACGATATATCTTTGAAGAACCAAACTGAATAGAATATATAGAACAATTGCAATTTTTTTATAAATCAGTCTAACCGAATCTTCAACTCTAGGAACATAGATTAAAACCTTAATCCTTAAAATACCTTAAGGATCTAAGGTCATCTTTTTAACTTCAGTACTAAGAAACTTTCCTCGAATAACCTCGGGTCCTCAAACTATTAAGCCCAAATCTACTCAATCAAAAAAGATCTAGCCTCTACAAAAGCAAGAACCCTATCGGGCTACAAAATATCAAGTCAAATCATCCAGTTGTCTAACGACTGGATTTCTAAAGCCAAAGGTCGCTCTTCCACAACAAAGAAACACAAACCCTACATAATCACCGCCTTCTGGCTCAGGCATAAGCTACCACATTAGCCTTCCCCTAGTGATGAAGGATCAAAATATCATATTCCTTCAGGAACTCTAACCACCTTTGTTGTGTAAGATTAAGATCCCTCTAGTTGAAAATGTATTGAATACTACAGTGATTGGTGAATATCTTGTAGTTAACTACAAAGAAGTAGTGCCTCAAAATCCTCAACGTGAAGACTACCACCACCAACTCCAAGTCATGAGTGGGGTAGTTCTTATCATAAAGCTTCATTTTCCTAGAAGTATATGAGATAACCCTGCCCTACTGCATCAAAACCCAGGTTTACACTAGAAGCATATTAATAGACTATAAAACCATAGCTCTTAACTGGAAGAGTAGGAATAGATGTTGCAATCAACAAGGTTTTGAGTTTCAGAAAGCTTGCCTCACACTAGTCCCACCGCTGGAAAAGTAAATTCTTCTAATATAATCTGATCAAAATTGCCACAGTTAATAAAAATCCCACCATAAACCGTAAGTAGTAGACTGCTAGTTCAATAAAACTATAATCCTCGCTAGGGGAAGTAGGCCTGGCCTAACCATGGACTGCCCAATGTTCTCCATATAAACCATAATCCAATCCTTAGACCCCACGTGTCCCAAGAATGTTATAGACTCAAGCAAAACCTCACACATAGTAAATTTGGCATACAACTACTAATCTCGCGTGGTCTATAATATAATCCTTAGATGGTGCTCCTATTGCTCCATACTCCTATAGTAGACCAATATGTCCTTACTATCAAGAAGGAGTCCAAATAGTGCCTGAACACACGGTTCATCAACTACATGAATTTTTATAGAGTATTAGTCAACCGAAAACACGACTAGGAACTTATAATGGTCGTATTGAGTCCTAAAATAAGTCTTTAGGTTGTCCTCCACCTGAATCCTCAATTGGTGGTAGCTAGACCTCAAATATATCTTAGATAACACTGTTGCACCATAAAGTTGATCAAACAAATTATCAATACGCGGCATACAATGCCTTTTTTTATGGTTTCGCTGTTTAGATATTTGTGGTCAATGCCCATACGGTCCGTGAGAAGGGGCTACCCTTGGGGTGATTTTTGCCTACACTTTACGGCCACCACCACGAGCTGTAAGGCACACCAAGAGTCGTATAAGGACTCGTGGTAGGGGAGCCTCTCTTGGCAAGGATCTGGAAGGATTTACAAGCACCACCATGAGTCGTGGGACCCCTTGACGTCCTTTCAAGGGCTCTATGAACGATGGCGTGGCCCAATTTTCAGCTAGTGACCTCCAACTTGACCCCTTTCTTAGTCTTTTTGATTCTGAGGTGTTACATTATTTCCCCCTTGGGAACATTCATCCTCGAATGGGATTCTAGATATCACATGAAGGAAAATAAGTCAAATCTAGTAGCCCAACTAGCATGTAATAACATAAATGCACATATCTGAGGAGGAAACATTAACTCAATGCTAAAGCATGTACAAAAAGTCATGTCATGAAGTCTATTTGCAACTCAAACTCAAATGCACATAAAATGGAGAAATCAATCAAGTTGACTCATTTTCTCAAATCTTACACTTTTTCGTGAACATGCATGTATGACAAAATCATGGGAATATCTAAGAAACAAATGACCGTGATATCTAAATTCTCCATCTCCCCCTTTGGAGAAACTCTCTACGGACTTTTTAAGTACCGCTTCCTTTAATTCCACCAAAGTCAGATTAATACCTTGCTTGGCTTTCACATCCGCCAAAAAAGATGATTCTGAGCCATTGTGAACGAGAACACCACCTTTGGTAGAGTGCACTAACTGAACACCCAACCGGGCCAATCTATGAACATCTCAGACCAACTCTTTTCTACCGTCCTCAATATGAGAGACTCTACCCATAGATAACTGAGTAAGAGATTCCACCACTACGTTCGCCTTTCCGGGGTCATAGAGAACACTCATATAATAATCTTTCAATAACTCAAGCCACCTACTTTGGCGAAGATTCAGATCCTTCTAATTAAAGACAATATTGCAAACTCTTGTGGTTCATAAAAGTATCTACATGAGCACCATACAAATGTGCCTCCAAATCTTTAAGGCAAAAAAACTGCCGCTAGTTCAAGGTCATGGGTAAGATAACTCTTCTCATGAATCTTAAGTTCCTTGAAGTACAGGCAATAACTTTCTCATTTTGCATATGCAACACCATGTATCCTAGATAGACCAATATGCAGATTTTTAGAAGTTCCAGGTGTAACCTATGGTCGCCACATACGGACCATAGTCTGACCTACGGCCCGTGTTGTGGTCCGTGGTTCACCACTGCTGCCCCTCCCAAAAACCCAGCTCATAAAATAGGCTAAGTGTCGACCCACGGACAGACCTATGGTGTGTAGGTCAGATCACGGTCCGTGGATCAAGACTCCTATACCCAACCTCTGACATGAACTACAGTCGACCAGCACAGACCGTCGTTTGATGCACGGTCCGTAAGTCTGACCGTAGATGAGGGTTAGTAGCCAGTTAGAAGAAAATTGTTGACTGGGTCTACTTCAAATGGTCATAACTCTTAGGAAAAAATGAATTAGGTGTCTCATGACCTATGATATGATAGATAATTGATTCCTCTTTCCAATACAATTGAGTTTGCTAAATTCTGACCTTCGAGTAAAAAGTTATGCTCGGTTTAGTGAAGCCTTGTCGAGAAGACTCGACCTACGACCCCAATCTACAGACTGCAGATTAAGCTGCGGCCCGTAGGTCCAATTCGTAGGGCAGTTTGACTGCAGTTAATTCAGGGGTCTTTGGTCTTTTCCTATTTCGTTGGACCCCTAAGATACGTCGTTTAGACCCTAAATCATGAGATTTCAGTCAGTTTAAGCCTAGAAACATAACTAGAACTTACCTAAGTCAAGTCATTAATCAAAAAATAGAAAATTAGAAGCAAGAGAGGATAAAAAGGTCAAAAACCTTAGTTCCAGAACGCAACAAGGTTCCATCAGTTCCATCCTCGAAATCTAAAGATTTCTTTGTGGAATTCATCACCAGGTATGTGGGATTTCACTAGTGGGTTCCTTTCACCCATTAGGTCCCTAGTTTACAGTCAATTTCTTGATTCCCTTATTATGACTAGACCTAGGGTTTCTTGAATATTAGGATTGTTGGGTTCTTAGCTGTTAGAATGATCGAAATTAGTTAGTACGTTAATATTCAATCTAATACATGAATTCAAGAACCCTAACTATGTATTTATTTACTTCTTGAATTACACATGCTAGGTCAGATATTTTAGTTACTCAGTTCTACATGCCTCAGTTATTAATGCATTGATATCAGTTTAATTGTTGCATTCTTAGTTTGCATGTTCAGTTTGAGATATCCAGTAACTTACAGAAATTCAGTCATAATATTGTTCATTACTTATTCCATTGGGAGTAGCATAATATCGAGTTGGACTAGGGTTTAGCGTACCCAAATAGTCCCAGAACTACTAGCCACGTAGGTTGTAAGTCCCCTCTGTTGGCATCATTTCAGTGATCACGTCAGCATGCCTCTATACCTCTGGCAGGGTATATTGGGTCCTCTCGATGGGGCATATACGTCGGACTCCACATTTAGCTCATGTGGTTTTATTATCAGTTATTAGTAGCTCCCACAGTTCAGTCAAATTCTATTGCATTGACCATTTATCAGTATATTCAGTTTCAGTATGTTATAAATTGGTCACTGCATCCACTTATCTCAGCATTCATTATCTATATCAAGTTCAAATTATGTCATTGCTTACACTACAAGAAACAGGCTTATTTAAGACCAAGATTTAGGGACGAGTGAATTATCACGTCTCTAAAAGTGTATCTATTGGGATGAGATTATATTTCAGTCCTTATTTGAACATTTTATTGAGAAGGTATTAAATATAGTCCTTAAAAAAATAATTTACTAGTCCCGAAATCTATTGAGGGATTTGAGTGGCAAAATTTTTCCTCTACTTTTGTACTAAAATATTAAAAAAATGAAAATTTTATTTTGTTCAAAACATTAAGAGCTAAAAGTTAAAGTATACGTACAAAAGGGTATAAACATCGTCTCTTTTATCTCAAAACACAGCAGCCCGTCACCCTAGTTTGAGCTCTAAGATTACCATTCCAACTGATCAAGGTTGTCACTATGCCCTAATCTCAACTTTTTTTTGCTTTACCTTGACGTTTCTCTGCCCTAATCGCGTATTTTTGTTGTTATCGTTGCTGCTCTGCTCAAAACAGAATTCCATCCAAGCTTTGCTCGAAACAAAAATCTAGGTTGGTTCCTCTTTCGATCGTGTTGTTGTTTCTTCTATATGTTATATTGATTTCATTTTTTTCATTGTTGTATTCTAGCTATTCTTTTTGTTGTTGTTGCTTAACCTAGACGTTCCTCTACCCTAATCGCATTTTATTTCTTCTATTGCTGCTCTGCTCAAAACAAAATTTCACCCCAGCTTTGCTTGAAACAGAATTTCAGGTTTGTTCCTCTTCCGATCGAGTTGTTATGCTTCTTTTATATGTACTGATGTCATTTTTTCATTGTTGTATTCAAGCTACTCTTTTTGTTCTTCCTCCTTAATCTTGACGTTCCTCTGCCCTAATCGCGTGTTTGTTCTTGTATTGTTGTTGCTCTGTTCAAAACAGATTCCACCCCAGCTTGCACGAAATAGAATTACAGGTTGGTTCCTCTTCCGATCGAGTTGTTGTGTTTCTTCTATATGTTCTATTGATGTCATTTTTTCATTGTTTTATTCAAGCTTCTCTCTTTGTTCTTCCTTTTTTAAAACAATAAATAGGTTAATGGTTTCAAAATCTAGTCTCTTTTCAGTCATGTAATGAAAATAGCCATATAACTTTAGGTGCAGTAATTTGAGTTCCTCATTTTGATATGAAGTCTGCGTTTGGCCTCCGACATTCTTCTTGTTGGCTGCAGAACTAATGTGTCTATGCCTAGTGGAGCAAAAATTTCGATTCATCTCAATCATAGTGTGAAAATGATCACCTTCATCAACAAATTGACAACCTCGTTATGTGCAATATTTCTCTATATTTTACAACCTGACTTCCATTGATTGAGGAATAGTTGACAGTGAATATCTTTTGAAACATGTAATATTTGAAATTAGCTGCCACGTCAACTATGAAAATATAGTATATTCAGTGGTATTAGCTGAATGTTTTTCACCCGAATCAAGTCTTGCCGAGTTTAGCCTAAAATTTAACTTAATGTTAGGCATCAAGGTACCATTGTATACTTATATTTGCGCAACTGCATATCTGATAATTTTGTTATTACTAGTTTTCTTGATTCTTTCTTTATGTATTAGTTTGAGGATGAGATTAAGTCATTCTTAACTTTAGGATAAGTTAGTTATGAGAAAAGACTTTTTAATCACAAACGACTACCAATAAGAATTTTTTTAATCACAAGCGACTATTTTGTGCAAGTACAAAGCTATTGAAGATACATGTTTTAAAATAAGTAGTATTTTATGTTTCTTAGTGCAATCTGGTCATTTTTTTTGTTAAAAAATGCATTGCATTCAATTTTGGAATCCAAAAAGTCACATGTGATTTGAGTGAGCTGTACAATACGCTTCCCTATTAGATAATTAGATACTCCATCTATCTTATCTTAAAATGAGTTAAATGGAACACCATCAATAATGCCTTTAAACAAATAGTATACGTTTTAACCAGTGGTGTATCAATCATAACACACATTTCTGTTTTGTGCATCTAATTATAACAAGTTGTATAGATGTTAGTATTTTTTTCCTTTATCTTTTTAATATAACTTTTATGTACTTTTCAAGGTTATGGCTCCTAGTAAGCAATGGATGCAACTAGTTGACCATCGGCTCGATGAAACATATTTAGTAGGCGTGCAAAGGTTTTTGGATTATGCTTTTCAAAAAATAGGAGAAGAATATGAAATACGATGTCCATGTGTCAAATGTTACAATACATTTTTAGGAACTGGTAAAACAGTTGAGACATATTTACAAGTGTATGGAATAATTAAGAATTATACTTCTTGGTATCACCATGGATAACGTTTGGGTGAGCCATTGTCAGAATCTGAATTTGAATTTGAATCTTAATATGGTGATGAAGTAGAAGAATGTGATAGTGAGGATGAAGAAGAAGAACTGTTGAGGGATTTATATCCTAATCTTGATGGGGGAACTACACACTCTAATGGTGATGATTTACTTGAGGAGGAACCAAATGTTCAAGCAAAAAGATTTTACAACTTATTGAAGAATTTTGAGCAGCCTCTATATCAAAATTCCAAAGCTTCAAAGCTTTCCTCTTTGATTAAACTGCTTCACATCAAAAGTATGGGTCGTTGGAGGTATGTGTCATTTACAATGTTATTGAAAATGTTGAAAGAGGAGTTGTTGCCGGATGGCGCTAATTTTCCAAACTCATATTATGAGGCAAAGAAGATAATTAAAGAACTCAGCCTTTCTTACAACAAAATTGATGCTTGTACTAATGATTGCATGTTATACTGGAAGGAGGATAGCCAACTCGATTCTTGCAAAGTTTGTGGGGCGTCTAGATGGAAGAAAGCTACACATAGCAGAGAAACAAGGAACAAAAAGGGAAAAAAAGTTAGCATCAAAGAGCTTACGCTATTTTCCCTTAAAGCCTTGACTTTAGAGGCTGTTTATGTCTACAAAGACATCTACTCTTATGACATGGCATAAGGATAAAAGAGTTGATGATGGAATAATGAGGCACCCAGCTGATTCAATGGCACGGAAGTCATTTGATGAACTTCATCTTTCATTTGCGGCTGACCCTCGTAATGTTCGACTTGGACTTGCTAGTGATGAATTTCAGCCATTCCGAAATTCAAAAACCTCACATAGCATTTGGCCAGTGGTGCTTATTCCTTATAATTTACCACCTTGGTTGTGCATGAAACAAGAAAATTTTATTTTGTCAATGCTTATTTCAGCTCCAAATGGCCCAGGAGATGCAAGTGATACATATCTTCAGCCTTTAATAGAGGAATTGAAGGAATTGTGGGAAGTTGGTATTGAGACCTATGATGCGTTAGCTAGAAAGAATTTTAAGTTGCATGCTTCTTTGTTGTGGACCATCAATGACTTTCCAGCATATGGAAATTTATCTGGATGGAGTACAAAAGGAAAATTGGCATGTCCATGTTGCAATAAAGACACTTCATCAACTTGATTGTCTAATTGTAAGAAGCAGTGTTATATGGGTCATCGGTGTTACCTTCCTCATAATCACAAATGGAGGAATGAGAAGAAGTCATGTGATGGTACAGAGGAGAGAAGACCCCTGCCACAAATGCGTTCTGGTATTGAGATACTTAATCAAGTGCAGGATCTTGAAGGGCTACAATTATCAAAGGATCCAAAGAAAAGGAAGAGGATATCATATGAAAATCGAAAGGATAATTGGAACAAAAAAAGTATATTTTTTGAACTTCCATATTGGAAGAGTCTGTTATTGTGACATAATTTGGATGTTATGCATATTGAAAAAAATATATGTGATAATATTATGGGGACGATCATGAATGTCAAAGGAAAGACCAAGGACACAATTAATACTTGGTTAGATTTGCAAGAAATGAACATTAGGCCAGAATTGCATCCTATCCAAAAGGGGGAGAAAATTGAAGTTCCAAATGCATGCTACATATTATCTCCCGAAGATAAGCACAGGTTATGCCTTTTCCTAAAGAATCTAAAGGTTCCTAATGGATTTTCATCTAATATTTCTCAATGTGTGAACCTGAAAGATCTCAAGATATCTGGGTTGAAAATTCATGATTGTCATGTTCTTCTACAACATCTACTCCCTCTTGCACTTCGTGGTATGTTGCCCAAAGAAGTTTGTGAACCTCTTATTGAGCTACCTTTATTTTTTTGTATTCTTGGATCAAAGGAGTTGAGAATTGATAACTTGGAACATATTGAAGCTCAAATTCCCATTACACTGTGCAAGTTAGAAAAGATCTTCCCACCTTCATTTTTCGATGTCATGGTTCACTTACCTGTTCATTTAGCTACTGAAGCTAAGATTCCTGGACCGATTCATTATCAATGGATGTATCCTGTGGAACAATGGTTATATTTTCTAAAATCTTTCATTGGTAATAGGGCATGTCCTGAAGGTTGTATTGCAGAGGGCTACATTGCAAATGAATGTATGACCTTATGTTCATGGTATCTACATAGAATTGACACAAAATTTAATTGGCCTGAACGAAATTATGATGGGGGTTTAAAGAAATCTAATGGAGGTTTATCACTATTCTATCAACCCGGAAAAACTCTAGGAGCAAAAACTCCATTTGAGCTTGAAGCAGATAAATTAGAACAAGCACACATATACATATTGAAGAATTGTGATGAAGTCTTACCATATCTCGATTATGGAGAGTTATTTCATATCTTCTCATTATTATTTCCATAGGATTATTTCTTTTTTGAAATTTATGGTTCACTTCAATTTTGTAGGGAGTTTGCACAAACTAATGAGAATGCTCGCCACTTGTCTGATGTAGAATTGAATCGACAATTTATTGAATGGTTTAAAGATAGGGTGAGTAATACATAAACTTAAAAATTTGATATTTTAATATTGTAATAGTCATTCTAATGTAACATCCTAGTTGTGATGGTAGGTTGCACAATTGCATAAAGGAGATTCTAGTTGTATCATGAAAGATCTTCTCTCGCTTTCACGCGGTCCTACCCGATATTCAACGCATTCTAATGGGTACATTGTTAATGGATATAGATTTCATGTTGAAGATTATGATAAAAAGTTAAGGACTCAAAATTGTGGTGTCATTGTATTGGGTGAGAATGATAAAGATAGTGAGAACTTTGATTACTACGGAGTTTAACAGATGTGATTGAGTTGCAATTTGTCATGGATAGAAGAGTGACTTTATTTCGTTGTAATTGGTTTGATATGTATGATGAAATAAAATGAGTTAAGAAAGATGAGTATGATTTTGTGAGTGTTAATCCGGATAGATTCTTGAAAACAAATGAGCCATTTGTTTTAGCGGACCAAGCATCTCAAGTGTTTTATGCTAATGATTATTCCAACAAAGGTTGGCAAGTAGTGAGAAAGACTCAACCTGGTGATTCCTATTAGATTGTGGAACAAATGGATGATGATATTGTAGAGTTAGGAAGTCCTTCACAAAAGAAAAGTAAAAGAACTAATGAGGTGAAGTATATTTTTATGAATTAATATATTCACTATTACACTTTACGATGACATGATTTCTTTTATTCCTACATTGTCGCAATTTTTATTTTTTTTAATTCTTGGCTCTTTTTTCTGATTCAAGATGAAACCATTGAAGACTAAAAATGAGGTTGACTCATCTATGAAGAGTACTATCAGATATACATTTGTCGCACCTGGTGCTATTGGAAAGGGACGAGGACGAGGGCTTAAATCTTTGGCTGAGAGAAGAAATTTGTCAACTAAGAGTTATGTTTCTCAATCTAGTGATCTGGTTAATCAGTACATCCAAGAAATTGAAACAAGTAAGAAATTTGCCAACTAAGAGTTATGTTTCTCAAAAATAATCTTCTAAAGTATTGATAATATGATTTGTTTTCTCCATGTTGTGTAGTGAAGGGACGAGGACAAGGACTTACAAACTCTACTTTGTTTACTAGTCAAGGAATGACAACGATACCTAAGAACTCCATTGATCTTGAGAAAGAGAACAAGCAAACTAACCCCTCATCTCATGCATTGACTAATCTAGGTAAGAAATACCCCCAAGAAGTCTAGACAAGTAATATTTTTGGAAATCTGCTATGTTTTCAAATAAAAGTTCAAGTTTGTCTACAATACCTTTGAGCTATTTTCAGTTCCTTACTTTCCAGATGTAGCACATCATAGCTCCCCAAAGAGCAACCACCATTTCCGTCTTAAACTTCTTCTAGTTAAAAGGGAAGAGGAAAAGGAATTACAAACTCTACTTTGTTTACTAGTCAAGGAATGCCAACGATACCTAAGAACTCCATCGATCTTGAGAAAGAGAACAAGCAAACTAACCCCTCAGCTCATGCATCAATTAATCTATGTAAGCAATACAGTCAAAAAGTCTAGACAAGTAAGATTTTTGGAAATTTGCTATGTTTTCAAATAAAAGTTCAAGTTTGTCTGTAATACCTTTGAGCTATTTTCAGTTCCTTACTTTCCAGATTTAGCACTTTTTTAAATTTCTCTATTACGCTATGTTTTTTTGTATTTAACAATCTAATTTTCTCTGTAAGCACTTGTCAATTTTTTTTTCAGTTTCTTCATCTCTGAAACACTATGCTAAAGTATTGGTAATATGATTTGATTTATCCAGCTTTTATAGGTAAAGGGCGAGGACAAGGACCTAAAAGCTATACTTTTTTTACTAGTCAAGGAATGGGAATGAAACATGACAACAATATGGCTTCTGAATCTGAGGTGGGATGTATTAACAAGAGTGCTCTTTATGCTAATCAACATACAAAAACTCCTTCTAAAAGAACAAGAGCGAATTCGGCCATGTTGTCTAGTCAAGAAATGCTAATAATGGATAAAATAATTCTTGAGAAAGAGGATATGCAAACTATTGATCAGGTTATGGAACACTCTCAAACATTTGAAAAAGGTGTGATATTTTTAATCCATATCTTATTAATTTATAAAGCTGAATTTGATTGCTATAGTTCTTACTAAATTATGCAATGTAGGTTCATCTAATCCTACAAAGGTAAGAAGACTTCGAGGGAGCAACATGTGCAAAGAAGTTGCTTCACTTGAAAATGGAGAAAAGCTTAAAGTAATATTTTACAATAATCGAACTGTTGGAACAAATAGCAAATTGTTTTTGAGGCATTTAGGAAAAATTGTTCGTGATCGTAATATGTGTCAGTTGGGAGTAAGCTCGTGGAGTGATGTTAAGCCAGAAAAGTTAAGTCACATTCGGGCAGCTATTGAGGTAACAAAATTTAGCTCCATTCAAATCTTTCATTAACATAAGTTGGCAGGATCTGCCTATAATATTTGTCTAACAAATTTGTTCTGCAATGTCCCCTGTTTTATGTTTTTCTATTGTGCAATATAATCTTCTCTAGTTTTTTCTTTCAATTTTGCAATTTCTTTCTCTACTTTGTATTGCTTTCTCTGTTATGCTCTGTTTATTGCTTAACAGTTAAATGAGAAGTGTTCTAAAAGGTAAGAAAATTCATCCTTAATCTTACACAATTAACATCCTAAAGGAATGAGGATAGTAAAAGAACTACATCTAATGAAATTTCCTAGTCTTTTTATCTTATTTACTTTAGAACTACTACTTATTATACTAGAAGAACATATCTTTTTCATTTTGTTGTCCTTTCTTGATTTTTCTCCCTTGGTAATAACTCAACTCATGTCCCGATTTTCGTAGCACAAATTTGAGGTTGTTGACATGAATGATCATCGTGATCATGTAGTTGGATGGATGAATGAGTTATGGAACAAATGGAGAGGACTCTTACATTCAAAATATGTGAAGGATAAGCCTATTCAACAGTCTCTGAAAAATATCCCAAGGGGAGTAGACAAAAAAGAATGGGAATGGTTAGTAAAGGAACATTTTACTTCTGAAAGTTTTCAGGTATGTATGCTGCTTAAGTTTATTACTAGGAAACAACCTTGAATCTTGTTCAGACATGAGATGCCTTATGTATCAATAATTTTGTTATAATTATTCTAATTAAGATTATTCTTTCACAAATATGGGCAACAAGCATCAGGAATGCAACAAACCGCTATGAGCTGAAGATGCTTCATCATATTGGTAGCAAACCTATTCGAGAGTTTATTTATCAAGAGGTATTGTTAAAAAACTATTTTCCTTGATGAAGTATTTACGAGGTTTGTGTTATTTGACCTGTTTGACTTTGATGTTAAGGGTGGGAAAGATGGCAATCCACCAGATTTGGCGACTATTTTCTTTGAGACTCGTAAGAAAGATAACAAGCTTGTTGAACTTGAAGCAATTGAAAAAAATGTACGTTTGGTAAATTGAATAATTTAACGGCTTGGAATTGTTATGTGTTTTGATAGACAATGTATTTTTGTATATGTTGTAGGCTCAACTTGAGGAAATAGTTCAAGAAGATCCATCTCTATCTAGTATAGAGATTGTTGATAAATGTTGTGGACCACAAACTCGTAGCCACATATTTCGATTTGGGGGTGGAATAAAGGCAAAAGATTTGAAAGGTGGAACTTCTTCAAAGGCTGAACTATTGTCTGTGCTACGTTCAACTCGAGATGATAACAAATTCTTGAATGAAGAAAAGAAATCTTTGAATGAGGAAAACAAATCCTTGAATGATCGCTTGTCTACCTTAGAAGATGAGATGAAAGCAATAACGAAGATGAAAGAATTCTTTGATGCTCAACAATCAAATGTACCACCTACAATATCACCTGTTTCAACTGAATGACAACTGTTTTTCTGCTGACCAAGTAAGTAAGAATATACCCTACTTTATTTTATTATAAGAAGGCTTTTAATTCCTGACATGATAGTTCTGTCTCAATAGTCCCTCTACCATGTCCTCATCCTCTGCTAGCTCTTGGTTAAATGCTCTTTTTCAACACTAGCTTCTTCTTCATTGGTCTCTGTGGCAATGGCTGTAGATATTTACCATCAGATAGTTTCTGTAGATATTTACTATCAAATTAACACATTCATTAGTAGGACTCAATTTACTTGTTGTTGATGTGGAGGTTGCGCATAATTCTCATACCCAGCATAGCCTGCGTAGGACATATTTGGGTCTTGAGTAGGTTGGGCATAACCATAGGCATCATATCTTGGTGTATACCCATAATAACCACCACTCCACTGGTTTGGATAACTTCTGCCATAAAATTGCCAGCATGTTAGTTTCATTATCACTGAATTGACTGGCATCCAAGTTATTACCAACGAAAAATCTGCAATTAATGTTGTTTAATATGAGTACAGTTCGAGAGAAACACTGAATGTTGATATAAAGAAATGTATTGACTATTGTATTAGTAGGGTCATCCCTATTTTGATTTTTAGTACTTCAATATCAAGCTGCAAATGAATGAACAAAGGTGAGGGTGGTTAGCAGAGATGTATGTGGTATGAAACACATCAAGTAGCTTACTGTGGTATGAATTGGCCTACTCTAAGACCAAATGTAGGATTAAAAAAGGTGATAGAGCATGGAAAATAGGTTTTGGCTTAGGTTTCAAATGTAACAGTGATGTTTGGCATGCCCTAAAAACTATTAATCCTAAGGATCTGGAGAAAAATCCATGAACTGATGAGATTCAAGACTTCCCAGTTCATGTTCCTGCAGTGATGCCTCTTTAATTTCTAGTTGAATGTTTTATTAGTTCTTCTAATTGTATGTCCAACGGGATAGTTAACTCCCCCGGATTACTATTCTATCCCATAAGTTCTCTTGTGGTTTATACACAGGTGGTTCAATCGAACTTGCATTCCAGATTAAACATACAAGGTTTGATCGTCCAGAAAAAAAAGTAAAATCAACATCTCTGTCTGCAATATTGTCTGCACTGTTTGGGGGGACTTGGGAGGGTTGGGATGGGGATGGAAATATACAAGACATGTTTCTGGACAATGCAAAATTACTGTCTGCATTAGCCCTGTTATAAGTTTCGAGATTATGTTTATTTCACATGAGATTTCTGCCCTGATTTTTGTTCATTGCAGTTGTTTTTCCGACTTATTTTTCATTCCTGCTCGTCTCTAAAGCTATTGAGTCTATTTTTTTTCATTATCTTACAGATGTTATATATATTTAGTTGTAAATCTTTAAAATAGATATTAGATTCTGGATCAATGCATCTCAAAGTTTTTCTAATTAATGGATTTTTTTTCTTATTTTCTTGCAGCTTTTGTTGATATTTCTGGATAACTCTTGATGAAGATTGGAACTTTTAATTTTTTGCCTACCTTTTGTTCATTCTTCTATGCAAGATACAAGTTTAGAAGAAGAGATGAATGAGCTCACTTTAGATTGCTACAAATTTAATGCAAAACTTGATGCCATAGTCTAACTCAGATGTTAATTAGCTATGTTTTTTTGTTAAGCTAACATTGAAACATACATCATGGATGTCAACTAGATTATCGTAATTAATTGTTTTCTTTGTATATATCATCTTTTCGTAGCGAAAATTTTAGTAGCAATTCGATATTTGTTGAAATGTATTAGTGCTCCATCTAGGACAAAAATAATGCTGGTCTTTAAAGGCCAATAATGACCAGGCTTGTTGCTCATCTCTAATGCTATTCTAGGATGGGGTTGTTGATAGTCACCAAAGCTATTCTAGGACGAGATAGTTCTTGTCTTTAAAGCAATTCTAAGGCCAGGTCTTTAATGGTCGCTAGAGATTACTAGGACCAGATCTATATCGTCTCTAAAGATTATTACGACTAGTTTTTGGTGGTCCCTATAGAGTTTTACCAACCTGAAAAACATATTTCCCAAAATATATTTGATCTATTTGAGACCAGAAATAACGTCCCTAAAGATATTGTCGCGATCAGATTGGATCCCCATCCCAAAAAGCTTTAACGACTGGATTCTTTGTCCCGTCGTTATTGGGCGATAGTGAAGGAAGCATTTAGGACGGGTGGTGACCAGATGTTTCAGGTCTCAAATGCTCATTTGGGACCAGATTTAGATTTTCAGGGACCATATTTCCCGTCCTTAGAGACTGTTTTTCTTGTAGTCTCATCTTCTTTGTTCAATTATATATTATTTCAGCTTTATTCTATCGTGCATGTTCAGTACCTTTCAAGTACTGACGCATACTCTGCGCTACATCTTCTCGTGTTGTAGGTTCATGTTCTCAGCATTCAGATCACGCTTAGATCGGTTCCCGATCTCCAGTTCAGTAGAATTAGTGGTGAGTCCTCATTCTCTGAGGACAATAGTCATGAGTTTCTTTTCAGTATTTTTAGTCCTTTAGTTTAAGTTTTGCTAGACTTAGCTGGGGCCTGTCGTAGCATTTCTAGTCAATTAGCTATTTTTAGAGATAGTTAGATTCAGCATAGTATGAAGTTTATAGTTTCTTTGTATTAGACTCATCAGTTTTCATTCATCTTAGTTATAGTATATGTGTATTCCCCATCTTTTCATTTTTTATTTATGATTTAGCTTCCGCATCAGTTTATTATCTTTAGTATGCTCATGATCATTCCAGAAGGGTTAACTTGGGATAACTTGTGGTCCTAGGTCCCGTGTCCACGTCTCACGGGTAGTCTCGGGGTGTGACAACATAAGTACACATCCTAGCCCAATTCTCGAGGCATCACAATATACAAAAAAACCATCAGTCCCTTCTGGTAAATTTAACACCAGAGCGAAAGTAATCCCATCCTTCAATTTCTGAAATCTCATATGATATGCTTCAGAACGTATGTACTTAGCCTTCTTTTAGATCAATGTTGTCAATGGAGAAACAATAGAAGAAAACCCCTCAACAAACCTTATGTAATAGCCAGCCAAACCAAAGAAATATCAAATATTCGAAGGGGATAGAGGTTTATGCCAACTCTTGATCGCATCTGTCTTCTTAGGATCTACCTCAATACCCTTACTTGAAACAGTGTGACTTAGAAAATCTACGGACCTTAGCCAAAACTCACATCTTCTAAACTTTGCGTAGACTATTTGGACCTTGAGAATTTGCAACACAATCCTCAAATGATTGATGTGATCAACCTCACTCCTTGAATAGATCAATATATCATCAGTGAACAAAATCACAAACAAAGTCAAGGTATTGTCTAAACAGCCTATTCATCAAATCTATAAATGTCGTCGGAGCATTAGTCAAATCGAAAGACATCACCAAAAACTCAAAATGAAAATACAGGGTTCTAAAAGTGGTTTTTGGAATATCATCTTTGTTTACCCTCAATTGGTGATAACGTGACTGTAGGTCAATCTTTGAAAAGTAAATCACTACCTGAAGTTGGTCAAACAAATCATTTATCCTTGGGAGAGGATACTCATTCTTAACGGTAACCTTGTTCAAATGTTGATAGTCTACACACATACGGAGAGAACCATCCTTCTTTCTAACAAACAAGACTAGTGAACCCCATGGAGAGATACTAGGTCGGATGAAACCCTTATCCAACAAATCTTTCAATTTCTCTTTCAACCCCTTAAGTTATGTCGGAGCCATTTGGTAAGGAGGAATAGAAATAGACTGCATATCTTGGAGATGGTCAATACAAAACTCTGTTTTCCTTTCAGAAGGAATATCGGGTAAATCATCTGGAAACACTTCCAAACACTCATTAACAACGGGGATCGACTCAAGATTAGAGGTTTTAGAATCTACACCCCATACACTAACTACATGGTATATGCAACCCTTATAAATCATCTTTATAGCTTTAGGACAAGAGAAAATCTAACACTCAGGCATCAAATTTCCCCATTTCCACTATAGGACAAGCCCATTTGGAAACTGAAACTTGACTACACGAGTTCTACAATCATTAGAAGCATAACATGAGTGCAACAAATCCTTACCAAGGATAACATCAAAATCTAGCATATCAAGCTCTACCAAATCAACAAGAGTAACTCTTTAGGTGAAGGAAGCGGGACACTTTCTATAGAACCTCTTAGCCACTATAGAATCACTAAGGTAGAAGACAGAAAAAGATATAACAACACATCCGAAAAACAAACCTCATAGCCACATATGGCGTCACGAAAGACAACATAGCACCAGGATCAAGTAAAGCATAAACATCAATTTGAAAGACTTTTAACATAGCGGTAACCACATCTAGATAACCCTCTTGATCATGACGAGTCTTGAGTGCATAGAATATGTTTTGCTTGGGACCATTTGAACCCGAACAACTGGGACCGGATGAAGGATTAGGTTGAGCCCTTCGACGATTATCTTATTCATTCTTATCAACTGAACGACTATCTCTTATATTGTTGTCCATCTTACCAAAACCAAAGCAAGCATTGGAACCCGCTATACACTTACCCTCGTGCTTCCTTCCATACTTAGCACAAGTAGGCAATAAAGACCCACTACCATTTCCTCCTTGAGGCTTAGGGTTAGACACCCTATTTTAGTTGAACCTAGAAGGAGCATTGGATAAACCTTGACCGGAAAACCTTTATCGGAACATAGAACGACCATGCCCATTGAACCTTGAATGTGAGAAAGTACCATCCCCGGTCTTAGCCCTCTTTGACTCCCTAGATATTTCCTTAAGTTTCTCCTCTTCTAATTCTTGGGCATGAACCATGAGATGAGAGATATCCACATCATTAACAAGCAAAGTGGTACAATATTCCTTCACTACCATTTCAGACACACCCATAACGAACTTGCTCATAACGGAAAGCAGCCTTAAACTTTTATTAATTGAGAGGACCCATACCTTCAGTGTCCTTTCTTTCAATTAATTGAAAAAAATTTGAGCAAAACTCTAAACATGATAAGCGTCTAAATCCTCTTTTTCCACCAGTGTCACTCCCATAATCAGCTACACTTTGTAAACCTCATCAATGAACTCTTGAGCATCTTTCTTAACCTTAGAACCATGAAAATCATGGGGATTCATTCTAGTGAAGTCCCTCACTCTAGATGCCACTGATACCCTCAAATTACATTTCCCTAAAGAAGTATAAGCAATCGTTATCATGTAAAGAACCCAACTTCAAGGTTGGGGTCGATCCCACAAGGAATATGGTTTACACTTAAACATAACTCACTATTACGTCTGTTGAGTCAAGTTAATTCCGAGACAGGTAAGTAAAGCGGGGGGGGGGTTTGGTGAAACAAATAACTGAATGTTGTTAAGTAACAAGTGAGGAAGTTTGAACTTTGTTTTTATCAATGAGAGAGAGAAACTAGGGTGTATGCGTTCCCCATAAGCTTTTAATGCGGTAATCCTAATAATAGTAATACTTTCCTAGTGTATCACATGCAAAGTTGTAAGTTAGCTATCCCTTAGTGATTGGTCCTCCAAATAGGGAATTTCACCGCGCACCTTGGTCTAGCTACGTGTGTATAATTTACTAACCCTTACCTTTACCTCAGATTAGACATCACATCAATGTGTGGCTTAGTTTTAACCATCGCACCAATTGACATTAGACTATTAGATAGTATCACACTAAATCTCTATTGATAATTCTTTTCTTATTAACTACCTCCTTGGTTCGGCAAGTAGAAAAAGGCGAGTTCTAACGTTGACTACCATTAAAAAGACTTCTAAGTAAAAGAATTACCAATACATGCATCAACACTATTCAAGAACTACTTAGTTGTTATTCAAACATAGTTAATTGCTCATGGTTCCCACAACCCTAGTTGTGGATTTAGTTACTTATATATGAAAGAACACAATTCATATTTTTGTAAAGAGATGAACTTACGTTAAGAGTAGAAGAAACTTGTAATCTTGAATTGAATTCCAAAGCAAAAATCTTATAAACCGAAATTAGGAAATCAAATTGCCAAAGTTTGCAAGTTAATTCCCAAGAAAATATCAAGAACTACAAATATAGATTGGTGTCTAACACCCAAAAATGAGGTTTACATACCCTATTTGTATAAAAACTTGTCCTAAATAAAAATGAAACGAAATAAGAAAATAAACTTTTTATACGCGGCTTCATTCGACGACTTCGACCTACGGACCGTAGGTCAACCTACTGTCTGTTGGTCCCCTCCGTAGGCCAATACGTAGACTTTTTCTTGCAGAGGCTATAACTTTCACTCCCAGATACAATCGACGAACGTGCAACACATATCATAGGTTGACCTACGGTTAGTGGGTCCCATTACGTGGCTCCACACTTAGGAATTTCATTAGGTACTGGCACTTCAACTTCTCTGAATCAATCGATGGATGTGCAGGACGGCCTATGGGTCGACCTATTGTCCGTCACTTGCATCCGTAGTTCCACATTTGGTCAAGACTTCCCTAATTCTGCATCTACGCCACCCATCAACGGACGATTACTGGACCTATGGTCCGTAGGTCACCTCCGTGGGTGGCTCCTTTTGCAGATTTTTAGTTGTCATCTCACACTTCCACGTCAAAGACTAATTCCTGCAAATATAACACAAAAACATTAATTCCTAATACAATATGGCCCTAGACACACACAAATAGTAAGTTAATTGTATTCAAAATACCTTAAACTCACGGTATATCAACACCCCCAGCTTAAACTCGTTGTTTGTCCTCAAGCGACGAACTGACCTCTAAACGACTCTTGTGTAGAAGAAGACATACAAACTCAAGCAATCACATGGCCATTTCAATCCACTCTATTTTCTCAGTGCAAACCTTTTTTCTTATACTCAACAAACTAACTCATGCGGATCAAAATATGACAGAGATCGACCAATATACACCACAACATACACTTTTCACAATCACCAAGGTGTCAACTTTCCAACAATGTAACTAGTGCCCTCACTTTGAACGAAATCCTTTTCAAACAGAAGATATGAATTTTGAGTTTTCAGGATTTATGCAACACTTATGCTCAAAAGTGACACCAAGTACAATTAGTGCTCAATGCCATAGGCTTGCCCTAATTTTTACTGCTCAGATTCTCCAAACTAGTTGCTAGGATCACTATAGGACTTTCTTAGCTTGTAACGTAGGCTCAGAGTGAGGTGTGGTACATTTTTGTACTTTTTAGTGACTTTATGCCCTCCTTGACATTACATTGGCTTTTTACCTCTTTTCTCAACCTATTTTTGACATCCTTTCATTTTACTTTGTTTCCCTTGACTCTTTTCAACATGGATGTGACTTTTGACTTTGTGGCTCTTATTTTTCACTTTCTTCTTTTTCTTTCACTCTATTTTTCTTTATTTTTTCAGAACTTTTATGTATCATGTTTTTCCTTCTTTTGCATAAAGTCACAACCTCTTCTATCTCTTCTTTTTCTCTTTTCATACCCTGTTTTTGTTTTGGTTTCCTCTTTCATAGCCACCCTCAACTTATGGATTTTACATTAGTTGAGGTGCACAATATCCAATGTCGGACCAGACACTACACCATTTTAGGCATACAACAACACTTGTAAAGTGTGGCCTAAACTAGCAAAAAGTGTGGCCTTTGATAAAAGGCAACACTTTTTCGGGGGTGGCCTAAAAAGGCGTAACCTTTGACCTTAGGCTACACTTTTCAAGTATTGTCGTAGCAGGTACGCTTAAAAAGCATGGCCAATGAGGTGCAAAGGCCACACTTTGTAGCATCTAATTGCCAACACTTATATTTGATAAAACTACACCTTCTAGTGTGGCCTTTGCTTTGTTATTGGCAACACTTTAAAAGTGTAGCTTTTAATACCTCTTCAACAACACTTATAAAGTGTAGCCTTTTCTAATGTACATACTACATTTTATTATCAATAAGCCACACCAATGACATCCCTATAGCCACACTTATAAAGTGTGGCAACGTTGTCAAGATTTTTTATGGCCACAATTTCTAATTGAAAAATAATAATTTTGGTTTGGATAGATTTATTTATCACATAATTGTATAATATAAATGATCTCAAATATCAAATAAGCTTATAAAAAATTCAATATAATAAACATCAAAAAACATGTCTTGTACTACATACTTAGAATGGAATATCTTAAAGAGGTGTACTAGCAATAAATTTCACAGTATTCAAACATATATAATAATAGTTCAAATACACTATCGTTCACTCCAATATATTGAGTTGACCTGGGGCCATTATATCTCCTGCATTTTCCTACACATTCAAAAGAAAATTAAATGTTAGAAAATAATTCACACTCGACACGAGTCATGGTTAATCATCCTATGAGAGATTACGAAAAGGAGAAACAAGATGAATCATGATGGAAGAATCAACTTTTGTAGACTAGTACATCATGTAAATACCAACATATGGCAGTTGGTTAAAACCAATTATTCTAGAATGCAAAATATTCCATCATAGTAACTGAGAGAATTATCACTAAAGCAATATTGCTGGTGGTAGTTGGAGAAATCCTGGTAAGAGCTCCTATGATATATGTGTTGCAAGACATACTGGAGACCTAATATTTGCTCAAGCTAAGGTTTTCCAGACACACCAAACATGGAGGTAGAGGAAACTTCAATTAGATAATTAAGCTCTATCCTACCGTGTTGTACAAGAATTTACTGATTTCATATTTAAGAATCACTCTCTTTTGATAAAAAATCTAGTAAAGTTATCCCGGGTGGTGCCCTGACCCAATTATGTAAAGGTTATTACATTATTTGTTTGTCTTTTGATTTTTAAACCAGCATTGATTGAGTTGAGTACGTCTCGGTTGGTTTGCACCAAGTAGGAAATAGAGCTATAAGGAAAATCGAGGAATATACGCATCGATAAAATTCATGAATGCAAAATTACAAAGAGTCAATGGAAGACTGTACCTGGCAATTGAATGAGCAATTTTACATAGTTTGAACTCTTGGTTATATTTGGTTTTGCATTTGGCTAACTAAAATCCTGTGAAGATGTACTTCGAAAAAAGTTAGTGGTTTTTCAGTTATCACATGAAATTTTTTAATACGTAAAAGTATTTTCATAACAAATGGAATTTATCAACTAAAGTGAATAAAATGTCAAGTTTTCTAATTTTCTTTTTTAGCAAATTGCTACATCATATGGGGAAAAAAGGCACAGAGAATTTGTGCATTTACTTAAGCACAAATAGTTCATCTTTATTGTCGAAGTACATGGCAGTTGTGATTTCTCATAATATTTAAGTGGAAACAGATAGCATTGAAGCATAAACTATATTATTCATTGAGTTTTGAAGCTGAATATACACATTATAAAGGCGATGTATAGGACACTCTGTACGTAAAACAAATGCCAAATTGCACAAAATTTCAATGCTTAAGTCTGGTTTTGTACACAAAAATAGAGTTTCTATATTATCCTAAATCCACTTGCACCCTCTCACATTTAAAGGTTCAGAATTTAAGTGTTTTGTTAATGTGAAATATAACATACCTTTAACAAAAATGGAGCATGAGTTGAGCCATAAGAATTTGGAAGACTTTGCCCTTTTACAGATCATGCATTGCTTGCATCAACATGTGAAGGAAGGTTAGATCCGGCACACCCTGCTAAAGGAAAGTTAGCTCGAGCATTGCACTGCTTGTAGTATAATGCACATTTCTTCCTTAAGAGAAGTGACTTTATTGTCATGTACTTCCTTAAATTTTTGTCTCTCATAATCGTACTAAAAAGAAATTTCATTCTGTATAGTCCTTACTTTTTGCATCTATCGGAGAAGTAGATATTTACTCTTTCTTTATATTTTAAATTTTATGTATAACGAGCAGAGCACCAAAATGCCATTCTTGCTCATCAATAGTTAAAACAAATTCAATTCCTACAATAAATTTCATACATATGAATTGATTTCAATATACCTTCAATCCTCCAAACAAAAGATATCACTCCTGCTATAACTGCAAAACAATTCTGTTTGTTCCTAGCCAGATGTCACCATGCTTGATGTTCCTACTTTACAAACATTAATCAGCTACATATAAGGTATTTTGATAAACCAAATGACTAAGATTAGATAAATTATTGAATTCCTATGTTTACCTCGGCAACTTCCAAGACAAAAACTAAAATAACTAATAGAATGCAGGGAAAAATAGAGAAAAATTAAAACAAAATTCATGCAGATTAAAAGAGCACTTGCAGAAGATGTAGGCATGTGTGCTTTGATGTAGAACCAAAATGTAGACTTGACATTATTTCAGAGTATTGTTTGGCTTAAACCACAAATGACGGTCTTTATATTCAAGAATTGTAGTACACAGTCAGTACAGGACATTGCAAATTAAGAAGTCACATGCTAAAAAAATTATTGTCTATGTATCAATGTAGGATCAAGAAAGTACACCAATGTAAACTTTGCTTTATCTTCCAAAAGAGAAATAAAATATGAAGTAAAAAAAGTATTTTCAATCAGAGTACTCGTATATAGTTGTATTTAGCGAAACACACAAAAGATTGATTATAGTACTTCAATCAAGTTTTTGGATAACATATCACCTAATACATGTAGAGCTTTGTGTCTTTTTAAAAAAAGGAATAACACCTTGCACATCAGACATGCCTTAGGGATCCAGCTTGCGTATCTTACATTGTTGCAAACTATATATGAACATGGTATTAAGATGGTAAGAGATTTCAAATAAAAGATACACCGTTAAAGATTGGAATTCATTAAGAAACTTATACATGCTACTTATTTGATTGATAACATGGAATTTGCTCATCGCCTATTTGCTGAAAGTGATCTGACTACTGCATTAAGGGACAACTTCACTAGGTTGCAACATCTCAATTCAAATGAAAGATCAAGAATTAAAGGGAGAAGGAAGAAAGATATTATAGTTGTTAGATTGGGAGCTTTAGTATGCCACACTTGGATAGCTAGCAATTAAAAAATATAATGGGACCGTACTGTGCATAGAGATACTATCATACAACAAATAGAACTAGAACTTAGAGAAAGGATTGGCATTTACAGAGCATCAAAATGGACTAGAAAATTTAGTTTTTTATGGACAAAAATATAGAATTGATATTTTTTTAAGGCCACACATCCGTGATAGTCTTCTTGGAAGGAAGTCGAGTGGGGTTCTCTTTAGCTGTACACAATTAGTTGTTACATCGAAACTACTAAATATTTATGCATACATACAATAAATTATCATACATACAAATCCATGAAAAATAATCCCACAATAAATTCCAACAAATAAATTAGAAGTAACCTACAGGAAGAATCCCGTAAGATTTAATAAGTGAGAGATACATCTTTAGAAAAACTGTGCTGCCTTTAATTCCTTTAGACCGTGATCTTTCTTAGGATGTTCCCTTCCTGATAATAATACAAATTGTATCTATGTAACAACAACAATGCATGTTTGAAGATCAGAATGAATTTTGATGATTATACCATAAAAGATGTAGAGATTACGAACATTAGTCATTTAAATGTGTGCCAACAAACAATCAAATACAAAAGGAGTAAGCTAGAGCTATAGGTTCATCAACAAAATAATAATTTGGTAGATTAAAAAGTCCCAACAGATAACACTTAACAATTTTAACAATCTCATCTTCCACTTACTAACATTATCATGATTAACAAATGTACAGGCAATGAGCAGATTTGGTCTTAGTAGATGATCTCCCACAGACATCCAGGTATTCAGACGCAAAACATTAAACTTTTTCCTCAAGATAGGAATTCCAGAAACAAAGCATGATGAGCTACATGAACCTTATTCTTGGATTTTTCTTTCAACTATAGACTTTCATCTGACTAATATTTATATTCCTTCTCCATTTGAAAGCTCCATACAAAAATCTGTAGAATATATCCTAAAGTAACAAATTAGCAGCTAGCAAGGACATTAACCTAACATATGTAACTGAAATGGGCAGCGAAAGACAAATGCATACTAAAATTAATCAAGTTAACCATCTTGCCTAAACTCTTTTACTTTTTGTTGACTTTTACGTTTAGACAACACCATTTAACTTTCAAAGAAAATCAAATCAAGGATGAACAGGGATTCAAAACTCGCTTGATTAAAGATAACCAAGAGTGTTTTACAGTTAACGTAGTTTTAATCACTTTTAATGCTTTTGAATAAAGACATGATTCATTTTGAGTCGTACCTTATAGCATAAAAGCTCTTTTGGATACAAAAAAGTTCGTCAATTTGGATACCTTTTAGACTGCAACCATTTAAAATTAGAATACAGAAGTTTGTCGATTTAAATGATAACATAGAAACCTGTTAGATATAGGATACATAAGTTCATCGAGGGAGAGAAAAAATCTCCCATTTCATCTGATTTACCTGACAATGTAGAAACCCTTTAAAATTTTGAATTCGTCCAAAAGTTGCTCACAGAGAAACCCTCGATTGGTCTGATTTTTTTTTTGACAAAGAGAAATCTTAAATTTTTTTATCTAGGAAAAGAGAAATTCTCTGTTATCTGAGGGTGTAATACTACTACAAGCTAGAATTAGAAGCTCGAGTACTAGAAACTACTAAAGGCGGAGCAGCAAAAAGCATACAACTACTAAAATTTACATGAAAACCTACATTATCATAGATGATTTCAGCCTAAATCAGCCTATCAGTCTAATAAAAAAAATCTCATGTGTATTTACTGATATTCGTCTAGGGAAAAGGATCAACTGATATGTGTAATACTACTACAAGCTAGACTCCCAAAAATCAACAACAATTTTATCAACAACATAGGAACATCAAAACCTACAAGCTAAATTTTTAACCCAACGCAAGCAATAAACCCATATGCAATAAATTTAGACTTATAAAGATATAAATTTTTACCTGATAAACTCGATTCCAACAAAACCCATATGCATTTCGTTCTGTCCTTGATGAAAAATGACCAAATTATGAGAGATTTTCGCATGCGAGAGGTGAACAACCATGAATGTGATAAATCTTAAGAGTTATTTTGAAATTATTCTTCAATTTTCTTAGTGAAAAATCTTTACTCTATGTATTGATGAAGAAATAGCTGCTGGTTTGTGAGAAATTTGTGAATTGGGGCAAAGACGTAAGAGTTCTTGTGAGAATTTTTTTTGTTTAGGCAAAGACCTAATAGTTGAGAGGTTTTTGTGTTTTATATGTTATATTTTATTTTTTTGCCAAATAAAAATTGGAGGGATAGATAAATATGTCGGAGGGAATATAAAATTTTAGTCAATTTTTTTGGGCCACACTTGTAATGTGTTGTTTTTACCATTATAAATGTAACACACTTTAAAAGTGTGGTCATNCTCTCAACTCGAAGGTATCGAGACGCTTATGAACGACCTGGACCTTTTGGTCCATCATGTTCTCCATCCGCTGCTCAACGTAGGCTTTTGGGCTAAGTCAAGGTGCACATGTGCAAGGAGGGACCGGGGCCAAGACATTGATTTTAGGGAAGGTGAGCTAGGTGTATCAAAAGAAATGATCTATTTAAGGCTCAAAAGTTTGGATCAAATGGAACATTGATTTCATTTGGTTGGATCTTTTTAGGCTTAACTGGAAAAATTTGAACAAAGACCTATGATCACTTCCTAACTTCAAGCCTAGATCATTTTAGCAGGACCAACGGGGCAAGTTCTAGAATGGCACAAACTATCTGAACATTCAACTTTTCTCATACACTCATGGCACATTGTTTCATTATTAGATCATCAGATTACCCAGTTCAAGTTTTAGCTTAATCCATGATGTCAAATCGGTTCTTATTATATCACATTGAGATCTGAAACATTCAACTCATCAAAACTACAGATCTAGCACAATTCAACATTTTTGGACAGGGATGATTTTGTTCATGCTTTTCATGCCATCAAGCTTTCATTTTTCTACTTACTCATACACATACATTGTTAAACATTCCGGTTCAACAGAAATTAAAACAGACTCTTGGGGACAAAGACCACATGCAAGAAAACTCCTAGAGAGGATAATGAGTTGGGTTTACTCAAACGTCACCCTATCACTCACGATCCGTTTATCCCATTCCCAATAAAATAAAGTGTGATTGTCCCCAATGCATAAAAAAATATAAAGAAAGGATAAGGTGAAGTGAACATGTAGAGCATATGTGCCGAAGACGACTAAAGCAGCCAGTGGGTCCGGTTTCCTAAAGCCCACTAGATCAACACTCGGGTCACCATCAGTAGTGCCTACATCTGTCATCCTAGAACCCTCAATATTGCTATCATCAACTCTCACCGCACCATTAGTAGCGTTCACGCTGTTAGAGTTACCAATACTAATCTCCCTAACCTGTTGCTATCGCAACTGCTTGTCAATATAGATGCCCTCCGGGCTGCCTCAGTCTGCTGGTGCTCCCTCTTGCTAGATCTCCCAGTCTCAGTTTCATTAGAAGCACGACTGTAGCGGGGGCGCTTCCCAATAGTACGGGAAAAAATTGGCAGTGGCATATTATCTCCAAATAGGGCACGCATCACCGTATCATCAATCGGTGTCGTAGGAGCAAAAAGTCCAGTGATATCAGCATGGAGGCTCTTTATATCCTTCTGGAGAGTGGTCACATCAGCATTCGGGGATGACCTCTCTAGGACTCTCAACTCGAAGGTATCGAGACGCTTATGAACGACCTGGACCTTTTGGTCCATCATGTTCTCCATCCGCTGCTCAACGTAGGCTTTTGGGCTAAGTCAAGGTGCACATGTGCAAGGAGGGACCGGGGCCAAGACATTGATTTTAGGGAAGGTGAGCTAGGTGTATCAAAAGAAATGATCCCTTTAAGGCTCAAAAGTTTGGATCAAATGGAACATTGATTTCATTTGGTTGGATCTTTTTAGGCTTAACTGGAAAAATTTGAACAAAGACCTATGATCACTTCCTAACTTCAGGCCTAGATCATTTTAGCAGGACCAACGGGGCAAGTTCTAGAATGGCACAAACTATCTGAACATTCAACTTTTCTCATACACTCATGGCACATTGTTTCATTATTAGATCATCAGATTACCCAGTTCAAGTTTTAGCTTAATCCATGATGTCAAATCGGTTCTTATTATATCACATTGAGATCTGAAACATTCAACTCATCAAAACTACAGATCTAGCACAATTCAACATTTTTGGACAGGGATGATTTTGTTCATGCTTTTCATGCCATCATGCTTTCATTTTTCTACTTACTCATACACATACATTGTTAAACATTCCGGTTCAACAGAAATTAAAACAGACTCTTGGGGAAAAAGAACACATGCAAGAAAACTCCTAGAGAGGATAATGAGTTGGGTTTACTCAAACTTCACCCTATCACTCACGATCCGTTTACCCCACCCCCAATAATAAAAAGTGTGATTGTCCCCAATGCATAAAAAAATACAAAGAAAGGATAAGGTGAAGTAAACATGTGGAGCATATGTGCCGAAGACGACTAAAGCAGCCAGTGGGTCCGGTTTCCTAAAGCCCGCTAGATCAACACTCGGGTCACCATCAGTAGTGCCTACATCTGTCATCCTAGAACCCTCAATATTGCTATCATCAACTCTCACCGCACCATTAGTAGCGTTCACGCTGTTAGAGTTACCAATACTAATCTCCCTAACCTGTTGCTATCGCAACTGCTTGTCAATATGGATGCCCTCCGGGCTGCCTCAGTCTGTTGGTGCTCCATCTTGCTAGATCTCCCATCCTCAGTTTCATTAGAAGCACGACTGTAGCGGGGGCGCTTCCCAATAGTACGGGAAAAAATTGGCAGTGGCATATTATCTCCAAATAGGGCACGCATCACCGTATCATCAATCGGTGTCGTAGGAGCAAAAAGTCCAGTGATATCAGCATGGAGGCTCTTTATATCCTTCTGGAGAGTGGTCACATCAGCATTCGGGGATGACCTCTCTAGGACTCTCAACTCGAAGGTATTGAGACGCTTATGAACGATCTGGACCTTTTGGTCCATCATGTTCTCCATCCGCTGCTCAATCCTAGCTTCGGACTCCGCTATTGTATGTTGCTTCCAAGGCCTCACATGCTCAAGCATGGTAGCCATATGGGCCTTCAACTACTGGACACGAGCTAGAGTTACGACAACAAACCCTTAAGAGAGTGTGGCTCTGGAGGAGCTAGGGGCCTGACTGACAGTTGAATATGGGGAAGCTAGGACATCATCTATATTGGCTGGAAGGGCAGGATCATCACCCTACATCTGCTCCATATCTACTATAAGGTTCGTTCCAAATGAAGGCAGCTCAACCTGCGGCTCCCTGCGATGTGCATTTACATTGGCCTCATCTCGAATCAGGCTGATATCTAGGGTCTTGGTCACCGAAATCAACCAGTCACAGTGCTAAGCTGGTACTCCAGCATTCCTGCAAAGCTGGAAGATGAGGCATGGTAAATGTAGGGTGGTGGTGGCCTTGAAGGTCCTCTCATGTATCCCCGCAATAAGCATGCGGAAAAAGTCAACCTCCATCCCAACAACTAAAGTTGCAACCATAACTGCTCGGTCCCATGTAAGTAAATTATGTACCTGAGTAGGAGACACACGGTTCCGCACCAGCAACCAAAAGAATTTTGCCACAAATGTCAGGGTGGCCTTCTAGATAACCAAGCTCGGGTGATGACCTACTAGACACACTCTCCATTTGTAGCAGGATGACGGGCTAACCAGCGCAAAACAGTATCCCTCTGATCGGCATTCCTCTAAAATGCTGCACTTCAAACAATATCCATGCGATAGTTGAACTCGACTGTGTTGATAGGCAGAGTGTGTGCTGGACTATATAGGAACCTGTGGAAGGTGGTCTCAGATATCTCAACTGAAAACCCATGCACTAGTCTAGCTGTGAGTGAAGGTTGGGCGGCGGGCTTGACCCGTATGTCAATCGATCCTTTGAGGGTGGCGATGTAGGAAGTATAGAACTCCCGAACTATCTCATCACTGAAGGATCCTGGGTGACGGGACATCCAGTCGTACCTATGCCCCAAGAAGAGAGTGTGGATGTTGGGCACGGTGTGGAGACTGCATGTGAGGACCCGACGCTCTTCTGTGACAAGTCAACTCATCCTTTCTTTCTCATTCAGCATGTGAGAGTCTCTGTATATCTAAAACTGGCCACTTACACACCGTCTATTGGGCTCCCTAAGAACTGGTGAAGGATCGGCATTTGAGGAAACTGGATGTCACCCGTACTATTAGCCTCGGATTTTGACTTCCCCTTTGCGGTTTAAGTCAGAGATGGTTTGGGTCCATAGTACTGTAGAAGCTTAGTTAGTAACAAAACAAGAAGATAACACATTCGGAAATATTTTAGATCAAGAAGTGAATCAAAATGAAAATCCAAAAAAAATTTGGGCAGTAGCTTAATTGCCAACCCACAGTGGATACATACGGTCCGTGGTTGGACCTACGGTCCGTAGGTCCCCTCTATAGGTCAAAGTACCCAGAAGTTGGGTCTCTAATGTGAACCACAGATGTGTAGAATGGTCCGTCGATGGAATGACAGACTATAGCCCACCTCGTGGTTCGACACTTGGTGACTTTTTCATGTGCAAAAGACCTACGGTCAGTAGGTTGAACTACGGTTTGTAGATTGACCTACGGTCTGTGCACAGGGTCTCGTGGGTAAGGTCTGTGTCAGGTTTCAAACATGCCTCATTTTGTACTCCTTATTTCAACAAATCAATTGATTAACCTAGGTCAAATCATGCATTTCAACATAATATATGGTAGTTTGTCACTCTTAGGGTTCTGATTACTCACAATTTGAGTTTTTAACATACCAAACTAGGAACCCTATGTCGAAACTTCCATTTAGACCTTTTTACTCTGATTCAACTAGTTTCAATAACTACACACTCACATAGCATCATACCAAGGGTTATTTTAGGATACAATTTAAACATGTAACTCTAAAATTAACAATCCTAATAACCTATGGTCAAGTTCCAACTTCGTGACTTCATATTACAAGAATGAGCAGTGAATTCAAAGTCAACGTGAAGTCGCTTACCTTTTAAGAAATCGAAGTGGGTGACTAAGATGATGCAATGAACTTCTAGACCCTTTTACAAGCCTTTGACACCAAACCCGAACAATGGAATCACTGGGGAAATGGAGATGAGGAATTGGGAAGAGCGAAGAGTCATATGGGAATTTGGGGAAGTGAATGGGGAGTGATCTCTGGGATTTTGGGAGTTAAATGGAGTGGCTTAGGGAGAAGAAAGGTTTAGAAACGGTTTGGAGGGAGTTTTGAATGTGGCGGATGAATAAAAAATGAAAGATTTTATTTTATATGGTGTCCGGGTTAGGTCGGGCAAACCCTAGGTTTTGGACCCACGAGACCCCATCTACGAGTCATGGGTCAACCTAAGGACCGTAGGTCCAGTTCGTAGGTCACTTAGACACTTAGCATTTTGGAGGACTTACCTGGGGTCTACGGGCACCATTTACAGTCTGTGGATGGTCCCACAGACCATCGATAGTGTTCGTAGACCTGTGAACAACCTATTTTCTGCAGATTCAGTTGTTCGTCCTTGCATATGTAGCAACCATGTTGTCTTTCTTTTTACAATTTCCGAACAGTTTTTAGACATGAACCGTATTCTATATCTAGCCAACACTAATATAAAAATAAAACACCTATCTAGCGAATCACATACATTAAAAGAAAAGAAGAAAACTCCTAAATCGAAAAGAAAATCTTATAGTTTGCTATATTGTACATCTTGGGTTGCCTCCCAAACAGTGCTTGATTTAACGTCGCGGCACGACAGAGGCCTGTCGATTACTCAGACTTCATAAAGATAATATGCCTCAACCACTTCTGGCACACTTTCATCTTTCTCCATGTAGACCTTGATCCTTTGCCCGTTCACTTTGAACCTTGTTCCCTCATTGTTCTCAAGCTCTACCACTCCATATGGGAACACTTGAGTGACTATGAATGGCCTGGTCCACTTGCACTTAAGGTTTCCAGGAAACAAGTGCAACTTTGAGTTGAATAGAAGCACCAGATCACCATAGCGTTTAAGCGAAACTCTTCAAGAACATTCATGTCATTCACTCTTAGACTCGATGCGGTGCCCCAATCCAAAGTCAACTTCTTTAGCACCCACATAGCCTTATGCTCTAGCTCTACCGACAAATGGCAAGACTTCTCATATACAAGTTGGTAGGGGGACGTACTTGTGGGAGTCTTGAATGCCGTACAATAGGCCCATAGAGCATCATTTTGCCTCCTTAACCAATCAATTTTGTTTGTATTCACATTCTTGGCAAGGATTTTCTTTATGTCTCTATTGGACAGTTCAACTTTCCCACTAGACTGCGGATGGTAAGGAGTGGCTACATTGTGACGGACTCCATATTTCTCTAGCAATGCCTTGAACAGCTTATTACAAAATTAGGAACCTACATCGCTGACAATGGCCCTCAGTGTACCAAATATTGAGTAGATATTCTTTTTTACGAATGCGGTGACACTTTTCCCTACATTGTTTGGAAGCACAATTTCTTCCACCCATTTTGATACATAATCAACCGCAACAAGAATATACTTCATCCTATGTGAACTCACAAATGGACCCATAAAATCAATGCCTCATACATCAAACAACTCAATCACCAATATCAAATTCATAGGTAGCTCTGGTCTCTTTCAAAATCCTTTTTCTCTTTGGCAATAACCACAAGTCTTGGCAAAATCATGAGCATTTGGGTGGATGGTAGGCTAGTAATACCCACACAGCTTAATTTTATGCGCACTCCGAATACTACTAGGATGCCCACCTACACGTGAAGAGTGACACGACTCTAGTATACTCAACTTCTCAAACTCGAGCACACAGCGAAGAATAATTCCATCAGCACAAATACTGAAGAAATAAGGCTAATCGCAAAAGAACTTCTTCAAATGATACATAAACTTTTTCCTTTGGTGAAATGACAAATCCGGTGGAACCAGATCACTTGAAAAGTAGTTAACAAAGTATGCAAACCACGGAATAAGATCATGAGAAGTAGCCAATACAAGTTCGTTTNCATTGTTTGGAAGCACAATTTCTTCCACCCATTTTGATACATAATCAACCGCAACAAGAATATACTTCATCCTATGTGAACTCACAAATGGACCCATAAAATCAATGCCTCATACATCAAACAACTCAATCACCAATATCAAATTCATAGGTAGCTCTGGCCTCTTTCAAAATCCTTTTTCTCTTTGGCAATAACCACAAGTCTTGGCAAAATCATGAGCATTTGGGTGGATGGTAGGCCAGTAATACCCACACAACTTAATTTCATGCGCACTCTGAATACTACTATGATGCCCACCTACACGTGAAGAGTGACACGACTCTAGTATACTCAACTTCTCAAACTCGGGCACACAACGAAGAATAATTCCATCAGCACAAATACTGAAAAAATAAGGCTAATCGCAAAAGAACTTCTTCAAATGATGCATAAACTTTTTCCTTTGGTGAAATGACAAATCCGGTGGAACCAGATCACTTGATAAGTTGTTAACAGAGTATGCAAACCACGGAATAAGATCATGAGAAGTAGCCAATACATGTTCGTTTGGAAAAGCATCATTAATTTCAGCCCCATCTACTAGCTTGAGCATCACTTCATCTTCTAATCTGAACAAATAATTAGCAACTTGATTTTGTGTCCCTTTTCTGTCTTCTCAAAATCGAACTCTTGCACCAACGAAATCCATCTAATTAATTAACCTTTATTTTGCATCCTTTTTAACCATCAGATACCTCAATACAGAATGGTCAGTATGCACTATGACCTTAGTAACAAGCAAGTGGGATCAAAATTTCTCGAATGCAAAAACCACATCAAGGAGTTCATGTTCATTCACTGTATAGTTCTTTTGAGACTCATTTAGAGCTTTGGTGGCATAGTAAATAGGATGAAGAATCTTCTCTCACCACTGTCGCAATACCACACCAAGCGCCACTCCACTCGCATCACACATCACTTCAAATGGTTACCCCCAATCCGGTGAAATAATATAGGTGTGGAAACTAGCTTTGCTTTCCACTCTCCAAATTCTCTCAAAAAATCATCATCAAAATCAAACTTACACTTCTTTTCGAGCATTTTGCACAATGGTTGTGCAGTTTTGGAGAAATTCTTGATAAACCTCCTATAAAAACCTTCTCGCCCAAGAAAACTTCTAACACCTTTAATAGAGATAGGTGGTGGAAGATTTTCTATTACCTCAAATTTAGCTCTATCAACCACAATACCCTTCTCAGAATTTTGATGGCCCAGAACTATCCCTCTTTTCACCATAAAGTGGCACTTTTCCAAATTGAGCAAAAGATTACACTCTTCACACCGTTTATGTACCTCTACCAAGTGATCTAAACAACTATCAGATCAGTCACCTACCACAGAGAAATCATCCATAAATACCTCAATAGTGTCCTCCACCATATCATGAAAATATCAAAATCATGCAACGCTGGAAGGTCACTGGAGCTTTACAATAGAAAGTTTAAAAATAGTCTATTACAAGGAAAGACATGAAACATCAAAAGTACTTGTCCTCGAATCCATGAGGACATACCACAAGTCTTGGAAGAACTCAATCCAAGCTTCAACTAGAAGAACTCTACTCACTTGCCGAAACCTACACTTTGTAGAAAAATAGAAGAAATATGGGTTAGCACATTTAATGTACTAAGTATGATAGACAGGCAAAAACCATGCTTAAAACAGACATTTTTGGTTGAAAGCAATGCATATGCCAATTGTGAAAAAACTTTATGAACAGAAGTATAAGAGGCATAAGATACAAGTGTAATCAAGATACAAGTGATTTCATCACATTAGAACATAATAAACATATAAGCTATTTCATCACTTAAAAGCCTTCACCCTAAGTAACCCCAAGCTATACTTTGTGCAATATATGAATAGCATCACATACCACCATCCACATTAAGTACCACATTAAGGCCACCAAAACTGAACATACCATTCTTTCTTTTCACCTTTAGTCTATACTCATACATAAGGAACATAACATTTCATAAGTCATGACAAGGAAGTAACTCATAATACAATCCAAGTAATGAATGCATCATCTCATTTAACCATATAAATCAACATTCTTCATTAGCTTCATTAAGAGAACTTTCATTCATTAGCCATTAAGATATAAGAGAAGTCAACATAGCCCTCTCAAATCCTACTTGTGCAATGCATGGATGGCATCCCGTACTACGACCTACCCTTCATAGAACCTCTCAAGTAACCATAGTGCACATCTCACATGCTGAGAATAAGCATTAACCGACATAGACCATGAGAGCAAACCATGGAATCCGGTGTCATATCACCCCACACCGAAGGAAGGTGTCCTACTTGCCTCAGGTAGAATTAGTAACATTTTAGCTTAGGTGGATCCACTAGCTAATATCCTATGTGGGCACATAGTTATGGGATAGGAATATTTAAATTGGAACCCTAACCTAACGTTGGGAGAGTTTCCATCTTACCATATCTACTCGATGCTTAGCCTCAATTCCTATAGAGTAGTTCATTCACATTAACATTATTATGCTTGAGAGGAATGCCATTGGCCTATCGACCCAAGGTACATTATTCCACATGAAAGGAACGCCATAAGCCTATCGATTTATGCTACATATTTATAATAGCTCACTGAATCCTTAAGAAAGGAACACCATAAGCCTATCAATTCAAAGTTCATCATTACATTAGTCATTGACTCTTTAGGAAAGGATTGCCATAAGCCTATCGATTCAATAGTCATCATTACATTAGTTCATTGGCTCATTATAAAAGAAATGTCGTAAAGCCTATCGATTTAAGACATAGCCTTAGAACACATTCATTAGACATTTATGAAAGGAATGCCACAGGGCTATCGATTCATATTCATTAAGTAAAAACATATTCATTATACAAAAAGAGAATGCCTTAAGCCTACCAATTAAAGATACATCAATCCACATTACTTTCATTTATACAAGAAGAGGATGCCTAAGCCTACCAATTCAAGATACAACATCACATTATAGAAACCCTTCACATTCTATCTTCATCATTTCTGAGTGTAAATTAAGAATAAGCTTTCAATCATAAAACAATTGCATTCTAAACATGATCATAACACTTTCATTGAGATCACATACATATACTTCACATCACGATTATACATAAATACTTGATGAAATTTCCCTTCAAGGTTATGAATCAATCTCAACCCAAAATTCTAGAATAATACATTAGATAAGGGGATTAACATGATTCAATAACTAATTCAATATAAACATAAATTATTCAACATACTTTCATGATCAATCAACCCAAATCACGTACTTCCAATTTAGCATTTTTGAGGGAAATATGCGCTCATAGGACAAATTTACCATAATTCATCATTAATTCAGCAATCCATTCATAATACATCATATATAAACATTGAGCAGTGAATTCAAAGTCAGCGTGAAGTCGCTTACCTTTCAAGAAATCGAAGTGGGTGACTATGATGATGCAATGAACTTCTAGACCCGTTTACAAGCCTTTGACACCAAACCCGAACAATGGAATCAATGGGGAAATGGAGATGAGGAATTGGGAAGAGGGAAGAGTCATATGGGAACTTGGGGAAGTGAATAGGGAGTGATCTCTGGGATTTTGGGAGTTAAATGGAGTGGTTTAGGGAGATAAAAGGTTTAGAAACGGTTGGGAGGGAGTTTTGAATGTGGCGGATGAATAAAAAATGAAAGATTTTATTTTATATGGTGTCCGGGTTAGGTCAGGCAAACCCTAGGTTTTGGACCCACGAGACCCCATCTACGGGTCGTGGGTCGACCTAAGGACCGTAGGTCCAGTCCATAGGTCACTTAGACACTTAGAATTTTGGAGGACTTACCTGGGGTCTACGGGCACCATTTACAGTCTGTGGATGGTCCCACTGACCATCGATGGTGTTCGTAGACCTGTGAACAACCTATTTTCTGCATATTCAGTTGTTCGTCCCTGCATATGTAGCAACCATGGTGTCTTTCTTTTTACATTTTTCGGACACTTTTTAGACACGAACCGTATTCTATATCTAGCCAACACTAATATAAAAATAAAACACCTATCTAGCGAATCACATACATTAAAAGAAAAGAAGAAAACCCCTAAATCGAAAAGAAAATCCTATAGTTTGCTATATTGTACATCTTGGGTTGCCTCCCAAGCAGTGCTTGATTTAACATCGCGGCACGACACAGGCCTATCGATTACTTAGACTTCATAAAGATAATATGCCTCAACCACTTCTGGCACACTTTCCTCTTTCTCCATGTAGACCTTGATCCTTTGCCCGTTCACTTTGAACCTTGTTCCCTCCTTGTTCTCAAGCTCTACCACTCCATGTGGGAACACTTGAGTGACTATGAATGGCCTGGTCCACTTGCACTTAAGGTTGCCTGGAAACAAGTGCAACCTTGAGTTGAATAGAAGCACCAGATCACCATAGCAAATTCACGATTTTCAATCTTTTGATCATGATACTTCTTCATCATCTCCTTGTACAAGACTGAACTTTCATAAGCTTTTAAGCGAAACTCTTCAAGAACATTCATGTCATTCACTCTTAGACTCGATGCGGTGCCCCAATCCAAAGTCAACTTCTTTAGCGCCCACATAGCCTTATGCTCTAGCTCTACTAACAAATGGCACGACTTCTCATATACAAGTTGGTAGGGGGACGTACTTGTGGGAGTCTTGAATGTCGTACAATAGGCCCATAGAGCATCATTTTGCCTCCTTGACCAATCAATTTTGTTTGTATTCACATTCTTGGCAAGGATTTTCTTTATGTCTCTATTGGACAGTTCAACTTTCCCACTAGACTGCGGATGGTAAGGAGTGGCTACATTGTGACGGACTCCATATTTCTCTAGCAATGCCTTGAACAACTTATTACAAAATTAGGAACCTACATCGCTGATAATGGCCCTCGGTGTACCAAATATTGAGTAGATATTCTTTTTTAGGAATGCGGTGACGCTTTTCCCTTCATTGTTTGGAAGCACAATTGCTTCCACCCATTTTGACACATAATCAACTGCAACAAGAATATACTTCATCCTATGTGAACTCACAAATGGACCCATAAAATCAATGCCTCATATATCAAACAACTCAATCACCAATATCAAATTCATAGGTAGCTCTGGCCTCTTTAAAATTCCTCTTTCTCTTTGGGAATGACCACAAGACTTGGCAAAATCATGAGCATTTTGGTGGATAGTAGGCCAGTAATACCCACACAGCTTAATTTTATGCGCACTCCGAATACTACTATGATGCCCACCTACACATGAAGAGTGACACGACTCTAGTATACTCAACTTCTCAAACTCGAGCACACAGCGAAGAATAATTCCATCAGCACAAAAACTGAAGAAATAAGGCTAATCGCAAAAGAACTTCTTCAAATGATGCATAAACTTTTTCCTTTGGTGAAATGACAAATCCGGTGGAACCAGATCACTTGAAAAGTAGTTAACAACATATTCAAACCACGGAATAAGATCATGAGAAGTAGCCAATACATGTTCGTTTGGAAAAGCATAATTAATTTTAGCCCCATCTACTAGCTTGAGCATCACTTCCTCTTTTAATCTGGACAAATGATCAGCAACTTGATTTTTTGTCCCTTTTCTGTCTTTCACCTCAAAATCGAACTCTTGCACCAACGAAATCCATCTAATTAATTAACCTTTATTTCGCATCCTTTTTAGCCATCAGATACCTCAATGCAGAATGGTCAGTATGCACTATGACCTTAGTAACAAGCAAGTGGGATCAAAATTTCTCGAATGCAAAAACCAAATCAAGGAGTTCATTTTCATTCACTGTATAGTTCTTTTGAGACTCATTTAGAGCTTTGTTGGCATAGTAAATAGGATGAAGAATCTTCTCTCACTTCTGTCCCAATATCACACCAAGGGCCACTCCACTCGCATCACAGATCACTTCAAATGGTTACCCCCGATCCGGTGAAATAATGATAGGTGTGGAAACTAGCTTTGCTTTCCACTAACCAAATTCGCTCAAAAAATCATCATCAAAATCAAACTTACACTTGTTTTCGAGCATTTTGCACAATGGTTGTGCAGTTTTGGAGAAATTCTTGATAAACCTCCTATAAAAACCTTCACGCCAAAGAAAACTTCTAACACCTTTAATAGAGATAGGTGGTGGAAGATTTTCTATTACCTCAAATTTAGCTCTATCAATCAAAATACCCTTCTCAGAATTTCGATGGCCCAGAACTATCCCTCTTTTCACATTTAATGTACTAACTATGATAGACAGGCAAAAACCATGCTTAAAACAGACATTTTTGGTTGAAAGCAATGCATATGCCAATTGTGAAAAAACTTTATGAACAGAAGTATAAGAGGCATAAGATACAAGTGTAATCAAGATACAAGTGATTTCATCACATTAGAACATAATAAACATATAAGCTATTTCATCACATAAAACCCTTCACCCTATGTAACCCCAAGCTATACTTTGTGCAATGTATGAATAGCATCACATACCACCATCCACATAAAGTACCACATTAAGGCCACCAAAACTGAACTTACCATTCTTTCTTTTCACCTTTAGTCAATACTCATACATAAGGAACATAACATTTCATAAGTCATGACAAGGAAGTAACTCATAATACAATCCAAGTAATGAATGCATCATCTCATTTAAGCATATGAATCAACATTCTTCATTAGCTTCATTAAGAGAACTTTCATTCATTAGCCATTAAGATATAAGAGAACTCAACATAGCCCTCTCAAATCCTACTCGTGCAATGTATGGATGGCATCCCGTACTACTACCTACCCTTCATAGAACCTCTCAAGTAACCATAGTGCACATCTCACATGCTGAGAATAAGCATTAACCGACATAGACCATGAGGGCAAACCATGGAATCCGGTGTCATATCACCCCACACCGAAGGAAGGTGTCCTACTTGCCCAAGGTAGAATTAGTAACATTTTAGCTTAGGTGGATCCACAAGCTAATATACTATGTGGGCACATAGTTATGGGATAGGAATATTTTAATTGAAACCCTAACCTAACGTTGGGAGAGTTTCCATCTTACCATATCTACTCGATGCTTAGCCTCAATTCCCATAGTGTAGTTCATTCACATTAACATTATTATGCTTGAGAGGAATGCCATTGGCCTATCGACCCAAGGTACATTAATCCACATGAAAGGAACGCCTTAAGCCTATCGATTTATGGTACATATTTATAATAGCTCACTGAATCCTTAAGAAAGGAACACCATAAGCCTATCAATTCAAAGTTCATCATTACATTAGTCCTTGACTCTTTAGGAAAGGATTGCCATAAGCCTATCGATTCAATAGTCATCATTACATTAGTTCATTGGCTCATTATAAAAGAAATGCTGTAAAGCCTATCGATTTAAGACATAGCCTTAGAACACATTCATTAGACATTTATGAAAGGAATGCCATAGGGCTATCGATTCATATTCATTAAGTCAAAACATATTCATTATAGAGAAAGAGAATGCCTTAAGCCTACCAATTCAAGATACATCAATCCACATTACTTTCTTTTATACAAGAAGAGGATGCCTAAGCCTACCAATTCAAGATACAACATCACATTATTGAAACCCTTCACATTCTATCTTCATCATTCCTGAGTGTAAATTGAGAATAAGCTTTCAATCATAAAACAATTGCATTCTAAACATGATCATAACACTTTCATTGAGATCACATACATATACTTCACATCACGATTATACATAAATACTTGATGAAATTTCCCTTCAAGGTTATGAATCAATCTCAACCAAAAATTCTGGAATACTACATTAGATAAGGGGATTAACATGATTCAATAACTAATTCAATATAAACATAGATTATTCAACATACTTTCATCATTAATTCAACAGTCCATTCATAATTCATCATATATAAACCTTTGAAAACGTGTTGGAATTGAACCTATGCATAGATTGAAAACCCTAGGTTTTTGGGGGATTTTTGGAAACTTGAAATCATCTTTTCTGAGGGCTCCTTGAATGAAATTCAATCAAGGATGAAGACTACCATACCATTAGGAAAGAAACTGCACGAAATTTTAGTGAGAATGGTAAGATCTTGAGCTTGAAAGCTTGAATCCTTCTTTTCCAATGATGGTTTCTAGAGAGAGAATATTTGTAGATAGGAGGTTTCTAATTTGAGTGTTCGGGAATAATGAATAGAAAAGATGTTACAATAATTTTAAAAGCCTTTAAATACTTCAATTAATAATTAATAAATGTCCCCTAACTTAACTAAAGTAAAAAGGAATTTACTACAGACCGTAGGTGGGCTCACGCCCCATCCTGCAGGTCCGTGGTTTGGGGATGGAACATTTCATCTTGTCCTTAGACCTGCGGATGGGTTCCACGGGGAGTGGAAGGACCTACGGGGAGTTGGGGCAGCCTTGGGGTTTAGCTTTTGGGTCCCCCTCAAGGACCCTTGGTTGGTCCTTGGGGGGTTGTACCTTGACGTTTAACCCCTAAACTCCTCAACCTAAGCTCGGGACATCATTTTAAAACCTCAAACCTCATAAGTAACTCAAAAACAAACTAGTTCGGCTCTAGGTTCACTTACTAGTTTTCCGGGTCGTTACATTATCTCCCACTTAGGAACATTCGTCCTCGAATGAAACTTTAAACACTTTAAGGAATTAAAGAGTCAAGACTATGAGCCCATTATGCATGAAACATCATACACAATGCACAAAACTAGAAGGAAACATCGACTCCATCTCAAACATACTCAATGCAACACAAGATATTAGGTAATACATCTACGAACTCATTATGCATGAAAACTTCAACATTTCTCATTTCGTTGAAGGAATTACCTTCCCCAACTCAAATCATGCTCATCATAACATTATTAAGCACATTATGCAATTACTCTTAAAAGCACATTTAGGCATGTTCAACAATTCACCTCATGAAACATATAGACAACTAATACTAAATGCACATCAACATGAGGAACATAGTTCCTAAAAACTCATTTTCTCATTTAAACATAAACTCATCAATAACATGCATAATATAAGGAAACCATGGAAACACATAATCACACATGACTCTAAACCATGAAACAAGCTACAGGGAACTCCTTGTCTCAAGCTCTAATATGAATAGAAGAAAGTGATAAAGATAACGAAACTCTCAACAACCTTACTATTCAACATACCATCTCCCCCTTAGGAGTAAACCTATACTAAGGCTAACATGAAAATAACATAGGGACCTTAACAAGACATTCACAACCATATGGAATTATCAACATACCGGTGCCTTTATCCGGAAGAGCTTTTTTTCCCTCTTTAGCTTAAAGTACATAGAAACAAATTTTCTTTCGAGAATCAATATCCAGGCCATTAAGAGAAACTTGTTTGGCCTCTTTTCCTTTGGCAGTAAGAGTAGGGTAATTTCTCACTTGGTTATCATTCTTTCCACAACCATAACACCCACTAGTACCGAATAGGGACTTCCCATAATGCTTCTTCCCACAAGTGGTGCAAATAGATTTAGGAAATGGAGACCCATTACCTTTATCTTGGTTAGTCCTAGGAGTGCTTGAAGAATCTTTGTTAGGAGCCCTCTTTTTGAACCTTGGTTGACCTTGCTCATCAGAACTAACTCTCTTCAACTCCCTATTATTTCTCTTAAGTTTAGACTCCTCAATTGATTGAGCATATACCATAAGCCTAGAGATGTGCATATCATCATGGAGCATTGTCGTACGACACTCTTCCTCAACTAGGTTGGACACACCCGTAAAAAATTGATCCATCTCATCCATTGGGTTAGACACCAAAGATGGAGCATACTTAGACAATTGGGTTAATTTCAAGGAGTATTCGTGTACACTCATGCTACCTTTCCTAAGGTTGATAAACTCCTCCATCTTAACCTCCCTCTTCTCATGGGGAAAGAACCAACCAAGGAATTCTTCCTTGAACACTTCCCAATCTATAGGACCCGATCCTAATGGCCTATTACTCTTCAATTAAGTAAACCAAACTTGGGCAACATCCTTCAATTAATAAGCGACAAGTTCCGCTTTTTCTATAAAAGTTACCCCCATACCATTAACTACCTTATACACCTCATCCACAAACTCTTGGGGATCCTCTCCCACCTTGGAACCGAAGGATTCATCCTCACAAAGTCTCTCAACCTAGAGGCCATAGTGCTCATGATGGGGTTCACATGAGTCTCAACACCCCTAGTAGCTTAGGCCGTCATGGCTTGGGCTTGAGTATTTTCCGCTTCATCCATCAGAAAAAGAGCCGACCTAAATTCTTCATTAGACATAGCCGGAGAATTAATCGGAACTTGATTGCATTGAGGAAGTTGGTCACCTTGATGACCTTGGGGAGGAACTCACTCATTCACAATCTTTTCTTCCACTCTTCTTGCGGTCACACTTCTTGTATTCATATACTATAAACATAAGAGAAGGATTAGGAAAAGGACATCATAGAGTTAAAAATCTAAGGCACGACTTAAAGACTAATGAAAGAAGTGTAACTTCCTACCGTCATATAGCCTCTAACTCATAAAATGTGTCGCGATTCACACCCATTAACAAGACTCTACTCGACGTGGGTTGTGAGACATCAATCCTAAAAACCATTCCAAAATCTTAGACTCTGATACCTTGTATGTCATGACCAGAGCCTACACCCTGGACGCGACACGGTGTACAAGACTCTGAAGAACCTCATACAAGCCTTATAGCATTCATAACATTCGATATAAGGAAAATTGTACAAAATTAAAACTTTTCTTTAAATCCATACAATAGAAAAACATCATTAAACATAGCGGAAATCTACTAGTCTCACATGGCCATCTAAAAACAATCTTTGAATCAAAAGCAGGGTCACGACCCTTTATAATAGAAAGTTAAAAAAGAGTCTATTACAATGAAAGACATGAAACATCAAAAGTACCTGTCCTCGAATCCTTGAGTACATACCACAAGTCATGAAATAACTCAATCCAAACTTCAACTAGAAGAACTCAACTCACTAGCCGGAACCTACACTATGTAGAAAAATATAAGAAATACAGGTTAGCACATTTAATGTACTAAGTATGATAGCCATGCAAAAACCATGCTTAAAACGGACATTTTTGGTTGAAAACCATGCATATGCCAATTGTGAGAAAACTTCATGAACATAAGTATAAGAGCATAAGATACAAGTGTAATCAACATAAAAGCCATTTCATCATAGTAGTACATAATCAACATATAAGCCATTTAATCACATAAAAGCCTTCACACTAAGTAACCCTAAGATATACTTTGTGCAATATGAATTACATCCCATACCACTATCCACACTAAGTACCACATTAATGTCACCAAAAGTGAACTTACCATTCTTCCTTTTCACATTTAGTCAATACTCATACATAAGGAACACAACATTGCATAAGTCATGTCAAGGAAGTAGCTCATAATACAGTCCAGTAAAGCATGCATCATCTCATTTAAGCATATAATTCAATATTGTTCATTAGCTTCATTAAGAACACTTACATTCATTAGCCATTAAGTCAAAAGAAACCTCAGCATAGCCTTCTCAAAGCCTACTTGTGCAATGCATGGATGGTATCACATACTACCACCCACCTTTCATAGAAATTCTCAAGTAACCATAGTGCACATCTCACATGATGGGAATAAGAATTAACCGTCATATACCATAAGAGAAAATCATGGAATTCGGTGTCATATGACCCCACACAAAAGGAATGTGTCCTACTTGCTTAAAGTAGAACTAGTAACATTTTAGCTTAGGTGGATCCACTTGCTAATGTCCTATGTGGGCACATAGTTATGGGATAGGAAGATGTTTATTAGAACCCTAACCTCACGTTGGGAGAGTTTCCATCTTATCATATCCACTCGGTGCTTGGCCTCCATTCCCATAGATTAGTTCATTCACATTACATTATTATACTTGAGAGGAGTGCAATTGGGCTATCGACCCAAGGTACATTATTACACATGAAAGGAACGTCGTAAGCCTATCGATTCATGGTACATATTTAATATAGCTCAATGAATCCTCATGAAAGGAACGGCATAATCCTATCGATTTAAGGTTCATCATTACATTAGTCATTGACTCTTTCGGAAAGGAATGTCATAAGACTATCGATTCAAGAGTCATCATTACATTAGTTCATTGGCTCACTATGAAAGGAATGCTATAAGACATTCGATTCAAGACATAGCCTTATAACACATTCATTAGTCATTTATGAAAGGAATTCCATAGGCCCATCAATTCATATTCATTAAGTCATGACACATGTGATATACAAGTAGAGGATTCCTTAAGCCTACCAATTCAAGATACATCAATCCGCATTACTTTCATTTATACATGAAGAGGATGCCTAAGCCTACCAATTCAAGATACAACATCACATTATAGAAACCCTTCACAATCTTTCATCATCATTCATGAGTGCTAATTGAGAATAAACTTTCAATCATAACACAACTGCATTCTAAACATGATCATAACACTTTCATTGAGATCACACACATATACTTCACATCATGATCATACATAAATCCTTCATGAAATTGCCCTTCAAGGCTATAAATCAATCTCAACCCAAACTTGTAGAATACTAGATTAGATAAGGGAATTAACATGATTCAATAACTAGTTCAATATAAACATAAACAATTCAACTTACTTTTATGATCATTCAACCAAAATGACATACTTCCAATTTATTCTTTTGAGGGAAACATGGGTTCAAAGAAGAAATTCGCCACAATTAATCATTTCTTCAACAATCCATTCATATTTCATCAAATATAAACCTTTCAAAATGTTTTGGAATTGAACTCATGCATAGATTGAAAACCCTAAGTTTTGGGGGGATTTTTGGATACTTGAAATCATCTTTTGATAGGGCTCCTTGAATGAAATTTAATCAAGAATGAAGATTACCATACCTTTAGGGAAGAAATTCCACGAAATTTGAGTGAGAATGGTCAGATCTTTAGCTTGAAAGTTTGAATCCTTTTTCTTCAACGGTGGTTTCTAGAGGGAATATTTGTAGAGAGGTGGTTTCTAATTTGAGTATTTGGGAATAATGAATTGAAAAAGGTATGTTAATACTTTTAAAATCCTTAAAATAATTCAATTAATCAATAATAACCGTTCCCTAACTTAACTAAATTAAAAAGGGATTTACTAAGTTGCCCCTCCACTTGGCCAAATTAGACAGAAACACAGGCATGACATATAGACCGTAGGTGGGATCATGCCCTGTCCTGCAGGTCCGTTGTTTTGGGATGGAACATGTCATTTTGTCCCTTGACCTACGGATGCGTACCACGGGGTGTGGATGGACCTACGGGGCGTAGGTCCAATCCGTAGCTCCCAATATTTTGATAGCTTTTGGCTAGTTGGGGCATCCTTGGGGTTAGGCTTTAGGGTCCCCCTCAAGGACCCTTAGTTGGTCCTTGGGGGGGTCGTACCTTGGCGTTTAACCCCTAAAACCCTCAACCCAAGCTCGGGACATCATTTTACACCCTCAAACCCCATTACAAACTAAAAAAAAAAAACTCGTTAATCTCTAGTTTTACTTACTAGTTTTTCAGGTCGTCACACAATGTCTATAGGAATGGATGTGGAGGTCTAGGCATGATGAAAACTTTTTGGGTTATATGTGCATCCTTATCTGTAGCATTCTTGGACTCTCAAGTAACCTCAATCTCATCATCATCTTTTTCAACCACAATGTAAACCTCAGACGGCATAGGTGGGTGAATTATTTGTTTACCCCCTCGGGTAGTGACTGCCATACAATGCCCATCATTTTTCGGATTCTGCATGGTGTTGCTAGGATGTGTGCCAGGCTGACCTGGGTTTACTGTAGTGGAAAACTGATTCACCTGTTTTTCGAGTTGCTTAATCGACACTGCATTGGCATCAACTTTTTGACCAATTTAAGACAACTCATTCTGCATCTCCTTCACATTCTCATCAGTCGAATCTAACCTCTTCATCATCTTCTGGATCATATCCATGATATACTACCCCTAACTTCTCTATTCCCAATTTGCAAGTTGAACATAATTCCCAACTCTCTCATTTTTGTTGCCATAGTTGTTTCGGGTGTAGTTGTTGTCACGATTATAGTTCCCATCCTGGATATATTGACCCTCTCGATTGTAGTTCCATAGTTCTGACCTGGGTTTCCTTGACCTTAGCGCCAATTATTCAAATTTGAACCTTGGGCGTTGGATCGAAAACCCCCCGTCTGATCATTAACTAAGTAAGAATCCTCCTTATAGTAGCATTCATCAACCAGTGGTGGTGGAGTCAAGCAATTCACTGCATTTACCTTTTCTGGACCTCCACTTACAAGCTTCATTACCAATGCAAGTTCTGTCCTTATCTAAGCCATCTCCTCACGAATGTCATCAGCAGATTGACTAGGTGAAGATCGAACTGCAATAGTGCTTCTTCCAGTGTCTGACTTTCCAGTGCTCCATGCTTTATTATTTTGGGAAATCTTCTCCAGTTTCTCAGCGATCTCTTCAAAATTGCAGTCACCATATGATCCTCCAGCGATAGTATCAAGCACAGCCTTACCATTGTCATATTGACCTTTGTACAAATACTCTTTCAGTGACTCATCATTAATGCGGTGGTTCGAAGCACTTCTTATGAATACAGTGAACCTGTCCCACGAACTACTCACAGACTCTCCAGGTAGTGCCATGAAGTTATTGAGTTTATCTTTGTGATTCAGCTTGTTTGACAACAGAAAGTACTTGGTCATGAACACCTTGTGCGATTAGTCCGATGTATGAATCGAGCTGTACGGAAGGTCAGAAAACCACACCGCAGCATCACCAATCAATGATAGAGGTAAGACTGTCAACCCTATGACATTAATATCCAACTTTGATCGCCCCACACAACTCTTAAAAACACTCCTTAACTTGTGCATGTGCCCATGCGGATTTTCCGAAGCCATACCAGAAAATAACCCCCTTGTCGTAAGCATATGCATCAAACTGCTAGTCACCATGAATGTATTCCCCATAGGTAGATGAGGGAGAACAACGGGTCCTTCAGATTCGACAATATTGAATTCGACCATGTAATTATCATGCAGTCTTGGTTCTGGTTGATCTTGCACCCTCAATGCATCTCCCAGTAGATTACCACCATGATCTTGACCATGCTCATTAACAACCCTAGGAGGCTGCAACTCAACTCCATCACCTTCATTTCCTCCGATTGGATTAACTTGGACCACTTGATTATTCATTTTTCGCAAAGGTTTGCTCAACTATGGATCGTATGGGGTCAATGGTTCACCTCGACTATTTGTACTTGGTATACACTAGAGTAGAAACCTGTAGAAAACAAAATCCAAAGTAAACATAAAATTAGGAAATAATTGACTAAAGTTCAATAATGTAGTTAAACTTAACCTAAAAGCCTTATTCATCGGCAGCGGCGCCAAAATTTGATAAACTCAAACTACACTTCCCTAAAGAAGTGTAAGCAATTGTTATCAAGTAAAGAACCCAACATGTAGGTTGGGGTCGATCCCACGAGGAATATGGTTTAGACACAAACTTAACTAACTATTATGTTTGTTTAGTCAAGTTATTTCCGAGACAAGTAAGTAAAGGGGGAGTTTTGTGAAACAAATAATTGAGTGTTGTTAAATCACAAGTGAGCAAGATTCAAACTTTGTTGTTATAAATGAGAGAGAGAGAGAGAAATTAGGGTGTATGTGTTCCCCATAAGCTCTTAACGCGGTAATCCTAATAATAGTAATCCTTTCCTAGTTTATCGCATGCAAAATGGTAAGTTAGGTATCCCTAAGTGATTGGTCCTCCAAATAGGGAGTTTCACCCTGCATCTTGGTCCGGCTACGTGTGTATAATTTACTAACCCTTACATTTACCTTAAATTAGACATCACATCAATGAATGGCTTAGTTATCACCCTCTCACCAATTGACATTCGACCATTAGATAGTATCACACTAAATCTCTGTTGATAATTCTTTTCTTATTAACTACCTCCTTGGTCAAACAAGTAGCAACAAGGCGAGTTCTAACACTGGCCACCGTTAAAAAGACTTCTAAGAGAAAGAATTACCAATACATGAATCAACACTATTCAAGAATTGCTTAGTTATTATTCATACGTTGTTAATTTCTCATGGTTCCACAACCCTAGTTGTGGATTTAGTTACTCATGCTTGAAAGAACAGAATTCATATTTTTGTAAAGAGAATTCATGAACTTACGTTTAGAGTAGAAGAAACCTGTAATCTCGAATTGAATTCCAAGGGAAAAAATCTTATAAACCGAAATTAGGAAATCAAATTGCCAAAGTTTGCAAGTTAGTTCGAAAGAAAATATCTAAGAAATAAAAGTATACAATGGTGTCTAACCCCCAAAAATGAGGTTTACATACCCTATTTAAAGAAAAACTTGTCCCAGAAAAAAAGGAATCGAAATAAGGAAATAAACTTTTTGGACGCGGCTTCATTCGAGAACTTGGACTTACGGACCGTTGGTCGACCTACGCTCCCTAGGTCCCCTCTGTAGGCTAATACTTAGAATTTTTCTTGCAAATGCTAGAACCTTCAGTCCCTGATATAATAGATGGAGGTGCAACACGGATCGTAGGTTGGGTCCTCTTCCGTGGCTCCACACTTAGGAATTTCATCAAGTACTGGAACTTTAACTTCCCTGAATCATTTGATGGATGTACAGGACGGCCTGTGGGTCGACTTACGATCTGTCACTTGCATCCGTAGTTCCACACTTGGTCAAGACTTCCCTGATACTCCATCTACGCCACCCATCGACGGACCAACTGGACCTACCATCCGTAAGTCACCTCTATAAGTGGCTCCTTTTACAAATTTTCAGTTGTCATCTCACAATTCCACGTCCAATCCTATTTTCTGCAAATATAACACGAAAACATTAATTTCAAATACAGTATGGCCCTAGACACACATAACTGTTCAGTCAATTGTATAAAAAATACCGTACACTCACGGTATATCAGCTACCGTACCCACTTTTGGGTTACGAGAACCACAACCTCCCTATTGGCCTGAGCCGTCATGACTTATCCCAATACTTGAAAAGCAGCTCTAAAGTCCTTATTAGTCACTTGTTTGGCTAAAAGGTCAACCGGAACTTGAGGAGCTTCTTGTTCCATATTCTCCCTCACATACCTTCTAGAATAAGCTCTTTGAGTAGCCATATATTGTAGAGAATCAAATAAGGATTAAGAGAGAGACTTTATAGAGTTGAACTCTATCGCACGACATTAGAGTAATGAAAGAAGTGGAGTTTCCTAAATATCTTTTCGACTCTATTTCATAAATGTGGCGTGCTTCACACTCATGAACAAGACTCTACTCGACGTGGTCTTGTCAGACTGCCTAGGACCTTTCTTAACCCTGTGGTCTTATTACCAAGTTGTCACGATCCAAGGTAGGCCCTAGGCGTAACATGGTGTATAGGACCCCCAGAGGCTCCATACAAGCCACATAGAATTCATCATACAAGAAATAAAGTATCATGGAGATAAAGAGATACACTTCATGTCTAAAAGTTTTATAAAAGTAAAGCGGAAATTTAAACGTTTGTTTCAAACTCACCTAGTATGTAAGAATGAATATGGGCAAAATCCGTACATCATGTTCCAAATTGAAACTAAGAAGGAAAGCTGAAAACAATAAAAGTCCATCCTCGAAGCATGAGGACTCACCAAGCTCGAAAATCTTCTCAAGGAACTCTAACCACGAAACTTGAAACCTACTTTTGGGGAAATGTAGGCAAGAACGTGCGTTAGTACAAAATATGTACCAAGTATGATAGACATGCATAAAACATATTATGTCATGATAAAAAGTGATTTTTCATGAGCATGCAATGATCAAGCTAAAACATAAAAATGGAGAGGTAGAAAACCTAAGTCTTAAAACATGATCAGTGCAAGTGAACATCATCTTAAAATATTAGAAAGATACTTCTTGAAGTAAAATTCATTCATTATAGCTTGTTCATGGAAAGTAACCTTAACCTATATATAAGACCATGTGAGCTATCGACATGGAATCTGATGTCTCCCACACCGAAAGGGTTGTCCTACTTTCCAAGGTAAGGAACATGAACATCTAGCTTATGTGGATCTACTATCTAATGTCTACCAAGACAATCCTACGTTGGCACATAGTTTATGGGACAAGGGTCATCACTACTTGTCCACTTCATACTAAGCTTAACTTCAACGAAATAGTTCTTATTCCTGTTCATCTTAGCACTTAAAGGAACATGGGTAATCACATCTTTTGCTTACATCATATGACATGGGTAATCACCTCTTCTCATTTCAATTAGAATAGATCCTTAACATTGATTCATTTTAGGTGAGAAGATCTTTCTACCCTAAGAATCCTTATTATGTGAGAAAACCTTTCAAAATCATGCTTTCATGTGTATATGAGAAATCCTTTCAACAACACAACAACAACAACATCATTGATAATTTACCATTAAAGCATCCTTAAAACATTCACATAAATTTCATGAGAACATGCTTGGTTTTTATTATCTCATCTTTCATAATTCAAAACCCACTTTATATCATCGTAACTTGTAAAACATAGGAATTACATAGGCTCATAGGGGATCATCATAGAAACATGAGATCAACTCAATTCATGGATAAGAGATCATAAATTGATCAATTAAATAAATAATCAAGAGAACCCACAACATAGAAGAAAACCCTAACTCAATTGGGGATTTCTAACTTTGAAAATTGAAGAATTTTGGGACTCCACGGATAAAATGGCTCTATAGATGTAAACTAGCATACCTCAATGTCAATTGCTTAACTTCAATGGAGTAATTGGAGACTTCACTTGGAACCCTAGGTTGAACCTTTCTTCTTCAAGCTTTCTAGAGAGAGAAATATTTGGGAGAGAAAAACTTGCTCTGTTTTTCTTAGTTTTATAGAATGAGTTTCATGGGTTAAATTTTTGGTTAAAAAAACTTATATAGGGGTCATATGTATGGGTAAAATGACATAGCATGAAGAAAAAATAATTACGAAAAGACCCAATTGTCCCTGACTTACAACTGAAGTGAATTCCAGATGGAGGGTTTCTTGAGCTTTCTAAGGATCCACGATCCGTCTGTGCAGTCATGGCCCTTGTACCAGTGACTTGGGAAGACCCCTAGATGCTTTGACCCACCTCACGACCAACTTCACATGTCATTTTTCCCTTCATGACCTATCTAGAGGTTCGTGAGAAGGGGCTGGCCTTGGGTTGGTTTCTGTCTCCCCTTCACGACCACTACCACGAGGTGTGAGGCACACCACGAGCCGTCTAAGGGCTCGTGCGATGGGAGCCCCTCTTGGCCAGGATTTAGAAGTCTTCATGAGCACAACCACAGCCATAATACCCCTTCACAGCCCATGAAGGGTGTCGTGTCTCAGTTTTTGGCTGGTGACCTCCCACATGAACCCTTTCTTGGCCTATTGATTACGAGGTTTTACAAATTGGGTCGTACGGCCTGTAGAACCCTCTACCATCTGTAGGTACCCTTCCACAGGACCAAAAATAATAGTGCACTTCCTGTGATTTTTTTTTTATGTTTTCGTTGGGTTTGTTAAGTTGTTTTGCCTTCTTTGCTTACTTCTAATTAAGTTACTAGTAGCTCCTCCAAAACTACTATGTGGCCTAAAGGTCTTACAAGGTGTGAGGACAATGTTGTGGCTAAGCAAAAGACCCAGCTCACCAATCAACCATCCCACCAGAAGTTGAGTGATTCTGATTATAATGGTGACGTGGTAATGACTCACTAAAAGAATTCCGTACAACTTAATAACAAGCGAGACAATTTGACATGGATCCAGAATTGGTTAACATAGTAGAATCTCTATGAGCACCGATTCACCATTCTTAGGAGTGAGGTGAATGAGCTAGCAATGAGGGTAGTTCACTAAAATAATCTATGTTCGGCTCTCAATCTAAGTTTGGCTCTGGGTCATAATCAGGCTTAAAGTCTGACTCTGGCTCATCACGGTCCCACAATGAGGTAACATCAGTTACGAGACCCACATAGCTTGTGCTAGTCTCAGGATAGTCAAATATGCAGTGCGTTGAGATCTTGTTCAATATATACTACGCGTCTCCTCAGAAATCCCTAATCAGACAAGATTGTTGGCTAACCTCTGAATATCCCTAGCCAATGGTCTCTCCTAAGCACTAATAGCTGCAAGATTTCCTACGCTAGAAGTCTTCCTACGCAAATAAGTTGCCACAACATTGGTCTTCCCTTTATGATACAAGATGGTGATGTAATAGTCCTCATGTAGCTTAAGCCATCTACGCTGCCTCATGTTCAGATCCCTCTAACTATTGATTAATTGAAGATTTCGATGGTTACTGAATACCTTACAATGAATTCCATACAGATAATGCCGCCAAAGCTTAAGCACAAACATCACTGTTGGCAACTCTTGATCATGAGTGGGATAGTTCTTCTCATAGGTCTTCACTGTATTGAAAAATAGACAATCAGTTTCTCTTTTTGCATCAGAATACCACCCAATCCAACTCTAGAAGTATCACGATACACGATGAAGTCTAGACCTTCTCGATCAAAGTCCAAATAGGAGTTGAAGTCAACAAGATCTTTTGCTTTTGGAAACTCTCCTCATACTCATTAGACCATTGAAAGTCCACACTCTGTCGAGATAGTGTGGTCAAATGAGATGCAATAGTGGACAAGCTCTGAACGAATCGTCTGTGGTAACTTGAAAACCCCATAAAACATGAATCTTAGTGACTGAATTAAGTATGGTCTAACCTCTAAGTACATCAATCTAGGCTGGATCCACCCTAATACCCGCTTTGGACACAACATGTCCCAAAAATTCCACTGAATCAAGACAAAATGCATACTTCGAGAACTTAGAATATAACTTCTCTTCCATCAATCAGTGGAGCACAATCCTCAAATGTCGATCATGATTATCCTTAGTTGTAGAGTACAAGAAGATGTCATCAGTGAAGATTTTAAAGAAAGAGTCCAAATACGGTTGAAACACCCCGTTCATCACCTCCATAGATGTTGCATGGGCGTTAGTCAAACCGAAAGACATTACAAGAAACTCATAGTGACCATAACAATTCGTGAAGGCTATCTTAGAGATACATGACGCCATAATCTTCAATTAATGATACCCATATCTCAAATCAATATTAACAAACAGAAATCCACTTTGAAGTTGATCAAAAAATTCATTAAACCAAGGAAGAGGATACTTCATCTTCACTGTCACTTTGATTAACTATCAATAATCAATACACATTCTCATGGATCAATCCCTCTTCCTCACAAACAACGCATGAGCACCCCAGGGAAAAATATTAGGGTGTATGAATCCCTTACTCAACAAATCTTACAATTTTTCTAGCAATTATTTTAACTTAGATGGAGCCATATGATAGAAAGGAATAAATATTCGCTTAGTGACCGGTTCCAAGTCAAAAGGAAAATTAATATCCATATTCGTGGGAACACTTAGAAGATCAATAGGGAACACATCCGAAAACTCTCTAACCACAGTCACAAAATCCATAGGAGGTAGCTCAACAATAGTATCCCAAATAAAAGCCAAATAGGAAAAGCACCCTCTATCAACTACTATCTAAGCTCGAATGAAAGAGATAACCTTGCTAGGATAAGAACCACTAGTGCATGTCCACTCGACACTCAAGACACCTTGTATAGCTAATGTCATAGTCTTAGCAAAACAATCCACAATAGCATGATGCGGGGAGAGCCAATCCATACCAAAAATAACATCAAAGTCTACCATCCCCAAAATGATCAAGTCTACCCAAGTATCATGCCCCGCCAAAGAAACAAAACAATATTGATACACTCGATGCACTAGTAAGGAATCACCCACTAATGTAGAAACATGAAAAGGCACAAGCATGCAGTCAGATATCATATCAAACCATGAAGAAAAATAGGTGGATACATAACAGAAAGTGCACCCTGTATCAAACAATACAAACATAGGTTGCGGGCAAATCAGGATGATACATGTGATCATAATATCAGAAGTTTTGGCCTCAAGCCTCCCTAAAAGAGCATAACACTTGTCATCTTTGCCACCCACAATTTAAGTAAAACCCTAGACTCTACCATGTTGAGCTGTAGAATACCTATTAGAAGTTCTGCCACCTCTACCAGACTAGCCTCTGCCTTAACCCCTCGTCAGAGGTGCTTAATCTGTAGCTAGAGCGACTGAATAAGTACGTTGGGGTCCTGAGTGAGTCTGTAAAGGACACTACTGAATCATGTGACCTAGATCCCTAAACCCAAAGCAAGAACTCATTACAAAATACAGCTATTGCGGACTAGAAGAGCTATCATGGCCACCTCGGCTAGAACCATTAGATCCCTGGGAAGACTTTCAACTCTCACCTACTGGTATAGATGCATGAGTCAGCCCACGATGCTGAAATGAACTACTAACTCTATGAGTACCATTGCCTCAAAATGTGACATAAAAAAATTGACAAGAAGAAGGGGTCCTCTTGGGCTCTCTAAACTTTTTTAAAAGAATCAACACTGCCTCCTTAGGGGTGCTCACAATGGAATGTAATGAATCCCTCTCTCTGGCTGCTCATAACACATACGCCGTGATAGAGAAATTTATCTCTCTTACAAACCTGCGAACTCTCTCTGCCTAATCAGGAACAATATTAATAGCATGCCTAAAAAGATCAAAAAATCAGGCCTCATACTCAGTCACTGACATACTCCCATATCTCAAGTCCTCAAACCTCAGTTGACTCTCCTATTTCAAGCTCCAAGGAATGAAGCGATCTTAGAAGGTGCTAGAGAACACATCTTACTCAATTAGATGAGATCCAACTGGTCATGATTTTCCAAAAGTCCTTTACTACTCTCTAGCACGTCCACGCAATGAAAGCGCAACAAAACACAATGAATATTCACCATACACACTGCCTCAATCATCTCATGGAACAAAGTCAAGAATTAATGATCATCATCATTCTAACCACCTTGAAACTTTGGTAGTTTCATCTTCTCAAACCTCCTATAACATTTCTCCTGAGCGATCCTTAGAATAACATCAGTAGAAATCTAAACAACCACAACTAGTGTTGAAACCACAGAAAGTGGATCCACCTAATCCTGAATACCTCGGAGGGTCTGTGCTCCCAATCCAGTTTGAGATTCATGTGGTCTATGTATCGACCACCCTAAGAGAAGTTCTACATCGCACCATCATTAACAAGTCTCTTGAAATAAGGAAGCTCCAAAACTTGGAAGGAACCTGGTGCTTAAAAACCTCCACATGTGGCTCATTAGAAGCCTCTCTCCCTTGGGATATGGGTGGTGCCACTCTACTAGGAAGGACCTTTAGAAGGTTCTACTACACGAGCACATCCTCTAGCCCGGGACCTAACCCTACCCCTAGTTTGGGTCTGAACAACTACCTCGGGGACTTCCTCCCCCTACCACTGGAAATAAAATCTCTAGTCCTCGGCATTTTACAAAACAATACGTGGCTACTTAGCAAAAGTAAAGGTAACCAAGTACAATAAGAAAAGGATGAAATAATTTTTTTTCCTTACAGTCTTCATAGCTTCTGGAAGATAAGAACAAACGTCTATGTATCGGTCCTCTAGACTCTACTTACACTTTGCTTGTGCACACATGAGACCTATTAACTTGGGGATCGAATACCATTTGTGTTACCTAAGAATGGACATGGTGGTACTTGTCTATTTCCACCAAGACATGTCAGCCTCTGCCCAACAAAACACATAAATACATAATAGAAAGATAAAGTAAGAATAAGAAAAAGGCGGAAAACTTATTCATTCGATCAATAGCACAATACCTAGTTGTTGCGCGTAAAAGCCACTAATGTAAATACAGAATTGTAAAGATAAATCCAAGACTCAAATTTCATTGTTTCTCAAATAGAACAAAGCATAAACTAAAGAGCAAGAGAACCCATCGACTTTCAAGTAGCTACATCTCAAATTTCTTGACAAGCCTCAAAATGTGAAGAGAAGAAGAAGATCATGGGAGTCCAACTTGGAACCTACAGAAGTGTTGAAGCTAGGGGTGCGTACCACCAACACGGTACCCAGCAACAACCCAAAAGGAAAGGCAACCTAGCTAGATATCGACTATCCTTTTCTTTTCCAACCGAACCTCTTCAAACTAACACCTGCAGAGAAATAATCCATACCTATCAGTTCAACAATAAACAACTAACCAGTCTCAATAATCACAGTCTAACAGTAACAATTCAAACACCAACCTGGATCAAGTAAGTCAATCTCAAGTGTGAAGTAGATTATTCACAAGTATCACTCATATTTCACGAGCAAGTTGGTCATAAGCATCAAATTGTATCAATGACAACCCTAGCCTTAAATGACCTCGGCTTATTTTAATCACTAGCTGGAAATGCTCTCGACATCATAACACTTACCGAAAATGACCTCAGCATCGTGACCCTTACTGGAACTGACCTCAACATCACAACACGCACTAATAGGAAATGACCTCGACTCATATCAATCACTAGCTAGAAATTACCTCAGCTTATATCAATCCCTAGCCTAAAATGACCTCTACTTTATTACATTATCAGAAATGACCTCGGCATCATAAGCTATCACGTGTTTCATTATGGTATTCTAAATCAATAAACATAAGCATTATATAGAAGAGACAAAAATGCGTTCATTTCAAGTCCACTTTCATGATATTAAGTATATCATCAATCAATCAAATAGGGAACACAACAAGGAATTTCACAATTTCACATTTTCATCAAGAAAACTTTTGATTTTTCCCTCTTTTATTAATTAACAATGATCAAGTTGAACAATAACCATTCAACTCAATCCCGTTTACATCCCAACTAACTTTACAGAGAAGAAAAGTAAACAATTCTACTACACTACAAAGCTTAAGAGATCACTTGCCTTAAAAACAATCAATTAGTCAATTCAAAGCATGAGTTTTCCCCGTCCTAATCACTTTCAATGTAACACCTCAAAAAAAAGTAGCCTAAACTAGAGCTTAACATGAGGGTTAGAGTCCTAAATGTAACTCCTTGTACTTAAAAATAATGGGTTTCGTGTTGGAACATCAAGGTACGACCCCTAAGGATAAACAATGGGTCCTTGAGGAGGGCCGTAGAAAATTACCTGGACAGTGACCAATGGAAGGGACCTACGCCTCGTTGGTTAGTCCATGCTCGTGGGTGAGGGACCGTAGGTCATGCCTACAAATGAGGCTCTCTAAACCCCGACCCACGCTTCACCAACATGGGTTGTGGGTCCAACCACGGTACGTCTGTGAGGTTCATGGGTGGTTACATGGAAACCGTTTGTGGGAGTTCGTTTAGGGGCACTATGGAGTTTTCGGGTTTTAATTAATACTAAGTGAGTTAGTTTTAGCCTAAATTAGATCACCTTTAGAAGGATTTTATACCACTAAATTAAGTCAATTATCTCATTATTTCTAAAACCCCAAGCTAGTCCTAAAACTTCCTCCTCAACAAAGAAATTCTCTATCTAAAACTTCAAGGAAGAAAAGAAGGAAGTTGGAGCTAGGGTTCAAGGAGCAAGGTTTTATTCTCAAATTCATTGGATTTCATTGATAAGGTATGGTAGCTCTTCACCATGGATAAAATTCATCCATGGAGCCCCTTCAAAACCCCAATTTCAAAGATAGATATCCCCAAAACCTAGGGTTTGATTCCAAAGATATGGGTTCCTTTTAAAAATGATTTTAATGCTTGAATTACTTTATGTATGATTGAATTGATGATTTATTATGGTTTTTATGTTTAAATCCCCAAGAACCCATGAAATCCCCTTATTCCCAAATTATGATCTTGTGATGTGGGTTTGTGGATGAAAGAATGATATGATGAGATTATTCTTGTAGTAATTTGGCTACTTGAATTATGTTAATATCTATGTCTAATGTAGTGAATTATAGATGTGTTGATTGAATATGAGCTTTGATCCTTGAAAGAGCAAATTATGATATTATGCATGTTTATGAAGACCTTGTATATGCATTAAGAACAATTTGAGAGTGAATTGAATATGATTATGATCTAGTTGTTGTGTTGTTGAAAGGTTATTCTCATATAAACACTTATGTATGATTATGATATGATGTGAAAGGTTTTCTCACACTATGATGATTCTAGGGTTGAAAGGCTTTCTCACCTATAGAATCTATATGAAGAGATGGACGATGAAAGGTTATTCTCAAGCATGATCTAAGAGCTATCTTATGAATTATTTTGGATTGAGTTTCAAGACATTCTTCCATGAATATGAACTTAAGTCAACACTTAATATGAACTCCGCGGGAATTAATGCTTAGCACCGAGTGGATATTAAATATGAGATGGAAGTTTTTATGCTAGTTGAGTCCAACTTCTAAATGAACGATTTTACACTAGTTGAGTCCGGGTTCCCAAAGTATGTGTCATGAGATGGAAACCTTCTACCTTAGTTGAGTCTGTGTTTCTAGTATCAATCTCCTTATCCCATAAACTATGTGCCCCCATAGGTTATTTAGCTAGTGGATCTACCTAAGTTAAGAGTATGGTTCTACCTTAGGCAAGTAGAGCAACCCTTTTCGGTGAGGGAGTCACCAGATTCCATGTTAGCTCACATGGTCTCATGTCGGTTAAGGCTTATTCTTACTATGACAACAACAATATGAACAAGAATATGAATTATGGGCTATGGTTACTCAAGAAGCTTTGCTTAGCATGGGTGAGATTTATGGGATCTTATTCATGCATTGCACAAGTATGCTTTGAGGGTACTTATGAAGTCTTTCTCTTATGTTATGAAGATTTATATGTTGACTGTGTTTATGACTTATGTTTTTCCACCATGTTCATTGATGATGTTCAAACTTAGTAAATTGCATGCATTCAAATAAAATATCCCTTTCAACATGTTTTCAATGTTTTTATGCATGGCTATCATACTTAGTGCATTTTTGTATGAACACCTACTTTTCTTACATTTTTCGTAAGTGTAGGCTCCGGGTCACAAGGTGATCATCGTTGTGGCTAAAAGTTTGGATTTGCTTATTCTCCTAGCTTGTTGATGAGTCCTCATTATTTCAGGACGAATGTTATCTCATTGTAGCTCATTTCTTGTATTTCCTTTTTCAAACTATGTTATATGGGATGTGGCCCTTTTCACTTTGAATATTGTAATAAATGGCTATGATGAGACTTAGAGTCTAGACTTCTACTTTTGTTTTATGAAAATTTTAGACTTGACTTGAAATGCATTTTTACTCTTATTGTTCTATTGATTATGTTATGATATACTAATTGTCTCGTATGGAGTCCTTCGGGATTCTATACACCATTCTATATCTAGGGGGTACCCCTGGGTGGTGACATTCAAAGTCACTCAATCTATAATAACTAAGTATTCACAATAAATTTCTAGAAACAATAATACCCAGATCAATTCTTTGAAAAAATGGGTAAATCATCACAAAACGTAATTCCAAAAATAAGGTTTGAATCCGAAAGTTAATAATTGGAAATGATATTCAAGGTTTTAGGAACCCATTACTAAAAACCATTTTGAAAAAGGATTTGAAATCAGTTCACCATCCCATTTTTACTTTAAAAGCTCAAGTTCATGCCAAACCCTTATTTTATCAATTCAAAATCTTTATTTAAATACATAAATTCAAATATAATAACGAGTACTTGAAGATTTAGAGTTAAGAATAGTTTCCCAAAAGCTTTTCCTCAAAAGTCTTGTAGCGACCCTTTCAAAACGGTACCCCTACTTAAACAAGAAATCTAATTAAAATACTCGCGACATTCAAAACCAATTAATGAGGCATATTGATTTTAACCTAGTAGAGGGATTAGATTCATAACGAACTCCAAAAAAAAAAATAATAATAATAATCTAGGTAATTAACCGACCAGATCTTCATGCATATATTAACCTCACACCCGAGGTGAAATAACAAGAATATAAACTTCCGAGTACCAAAATCAGCCAACTCATGCTTCACACAACTTTCAAGACATATAGCAAATTAGTATATTACAAAAAAAATGTATAACCATACTTATATTACAACCCATGGTAACATGACCAAATCAGCCCCCAAAATCTCATGTAAATATACAGCACAAAAATCATGTACAAGTCCCAAGGTTTATACAAAATATAGATGCCTATATGCAAATGTGATCTTCCTTAAGGCTTTCAAAATCTCCATCATCAATGGCCAGCTTCAAGCATCATCGCGAACAACCCCTACGATAGAAACAACTATCGCTAAGCATATAGCTTAGTGGTGTGCAAACTATAGGTTTGGAGCCCTCAAATTCACCAAGTTATCATTCTCAAGGCAAGGGCAGCACGATCGAAACAAAATCAGTAAATCAAGTAACCAATATACAAGGAGAATCAAGTTCAATATTTAAAGGTCCAAATGTTAAGAAAGCTCATAACACAACATTTCAAAAGCAAGGTTCACCCAATATGTACATCATGTCGTCACCCCAGGCACGAACAGGTGTCAAGAAGGGTCAAAACCCAATAATCAAGAGAACCAAGAACCATATTAAAAATGGCTTTCTAGTTCGTACTTAAAATGGAAAACTTCCATTCTTAAGACGGACTAAAAATCCAGAGTCAAAATGGCAAATGATCTGAACCAAGAGGCATGCCAAGAGTGACAAAGTCACAACCACAAGAAGGACAAGGTCCCAACAAGAGTGCCAAGTGATCAAACAGTCCGTACAAGGGGACGAGTCACATAAGCGTCCTTAATGGATTAAAGAATACCAATACGACAATGCAAAGTGACAAGAGGTAACCAAGTTACCAAGATAACTTTCAGATATACCAGTAGGTAAAAAAGAGTACAAGTATAAGTTTATACAGAAACCTCAGTTCTTTAGCACAAAAATAGTCCAACACAACTTCACGAGTTCAAATCGTAGACCAACCAGCGTATCAAAGTCTTCAACTCGTACACGAGGATATACAACCTTTAAAAAATGAATTCAATCGCCTATTTACTTTGTAGTAGCTCAATAATGATGGCGTAACACATGGTTATCATCAAAAGTAATCCTAACTTGTACAAATACGACTATACTCCCGAAACAGAAATTCTGCCCAATAAAAGCACTTCATGTCGAAACTTAGATTTGAAACAGAAAACGGCCAAAATGGAATTTATATACTTCATAAAATATTTAGGTACATCTCTTAAGCTTGCAAATAATCAATAATCACCGCAAAATACTCTTTGTACAAAAAGATATAACAAAACACTAACAGTTGAACATACATGATTTCAAATTCCAGAATCTGGACAAAACATGTAATAGGTTTCATCCCTTATTTCGTAGTCCTAATATCTAAATTAGAGTTTATCATAAACATAAGAGTTGTAGGTATAGGAATCAGGTTTCCAAAACATATTTATTCACCTTAAAATAAGTTATACAGAACGAGATATTCTAAAATTACTAAACACTACCCAGCTTCAAAAAAACAAGTTTTGATTACTCACCAAAAGGTAGGATGTCTCGACATCCGGCTAGAAGGACCAAGGATTTCTCTTGTGATTTTGATGTAAAACTGGTTAGAAAATGTTCTTATGTTGTTGGAATTAAGTTCCAAATGAAAATCACTAGAGGAGGTGTGATAATATAGTCTAATGAGTGATGCTTAGTCACATATACAACTGTCCCTAAAGGGTGCTGTCCCATTTTATTGTGTGCTGCCCTAAATGTATACATATACACCTATATGTATATAATTGTTACGAACACTTTCAATTCATATGTACTTTTAACTAGAAAAAATTACGTAAATACCCCCATACAATACCTTAAATTACGAGAACAATCTATTTTAAACAAGGTTGCATATATCACAAAATTTCAAGTTCCCAAAATATGAGTAAAATATATTGTAGTAATTAAGAAATGATGCATCGACATGCAAGAGTTGATCTAGTATTTTAGGGGTGTTATAACTATCTCCCCCTTAAAGAAATTTCGTCTCGAAGTTTACCTTACGCCAGTCCCGGAACAAGTGCGAATATAGGGTCCTTATGTCTTCTTCTCTTTCCCAAGTAGCTTCTTTTCCAGAATAGTTCCTCCAAAGTACCTTTGATAAGGGGATTCTCTTGTTTCTAAGTTGCTTTACTTCTCGAGCTTGAATTAGATTAGGTTCTTCATTATACGTCAAGTCAGGATTAACCTCAATAGATTCAACTAGAAGAACATGCGATGGATCAGAACGATATCTTCAAAGCATAGAAACATGGAAGACATTGTGGATCTTGTCTAACTCAGGTGGCAACGCCAATTTATATGCAACTGGTCCAACCCTTCCAAGTATCTCATAAGGTCCAATAAATCGGGGACTAAGTTTTCCTTTCTGGCCAAATCTCATAATCTTTTTCCATGGAGACACCCTTAAGAATACTTTATCCCCAACTTGATATTCAATATAACGCCTTTTAAGACCAACGTACGACTTTTGTTTATCCGAAGAAATCTTTAGACGATCTTTGATAATTTTTACCTTATCCTCTGTTTGTTGCACAATTTCAGGTCCAACAAGATTTCTTTCACCAACTTCACTCCAACAAAGAGGGGTCCGACACTTTCTTCCGTATAAGCCTTCATAGGGAGGCATTCCAATACTCGATTGGTAACTGTTATTGTAAGAAAATTCTATCAAGGCCAAGTGTTTGTCCCAACTACCTTCAAACTCCATAATGCATGCTCGAAGCATATCCTCCAAAATTTGTATCACTCTTTCCGACTGGCCGTCAGTTTGAGGATGGAACGAAGTGCTAAACTTCAACTTAGTACCCAAAGCTTCCTGCAAGCTACCCCAAAATGTAGATGTAAACCTTGGGTCCCGATCTGATACAATAGACACAGGGATCCCATGTAGTCTTACAATCTCCTTAATGTACAACTCAACTAAACACTCAAGTGAGTAATCCATCCTGATTGCTAAGAAGTGAGCATTCTTGGTTAGCCTGTCCACAATCACCCATATTGCATCATGATTCCTCTGAGTGCGAGGAAGTCCAGAAATAAAGTCCATAGTTATTCTCTCTCATTTCCATTCTGGCATCGACAAGGCTTGAAGTAAACCCACTGGGACTTGATGTTCAGCCTTTACTTGTTGACAAACCAAACATTTAGATACGAACTCTACAATGTCTCTCTTCATACCATTCCACCAATAATTTTCTTTGATAGTCTGGTACATCTTTGTACCTTTGGGATGCATTGCATATGGTGAAGCATGTGCTTCATTCAATATTTCTCTCCTCAATTTGTCATCATAAGGGACACATAACCTGTTTTGATAAAATAAACCTCCATCCTCTGTAAATGTATAATCAAGTTTTTCCCCACTTTTAACTTCTCTGGACAATTTTACGAGGTCGTCATCTAACATTTGTGCTTCTTTCACCTGCTCAAGTAATATTGGCTTTACTGGTAAATTAGCAATAGTTGAACCATTTGAATCAAGTGTAAAAGAAACATTCATCACTCTTAACTCAAAGAGCTAGGGTAAAGGACTCAGAGAAATACTTGCGAACGATTTCCGACTTAAGGCATCTGCAACCACATTGGCTTTACCTGGATGATAATCAATCGTGCAGTCATAATCCTTGATGAGTTCAAGCCATCTACGTTGTCGAAGGTTTAGCTCCTTTTAAGTACCCAAGTACTTTAAGCTTTTGTGATCAGTGAAGATATGACATTTCTCTCCATATAAATAATGCCGCCATATTTTTAAAGCAAACACTATAGCAGCAAGTTCAAGATCATGAGTAGGATAATTCAATTCATACAGTTTTAATTTCCGAGAGGCATAAGAAATTACCTCCCCTTCTTGCATCAAAACACATCTGAGACCATTGTGAGAAGCATCATTGTATACTACATACTCTTTCCCTTCAATTGGTAGGGTAAGTATAGGCGCTTGAGTCAACCAGAATTTGAGAGTTTCAAAGCTCTCTTGACATTTGTCATCCCAGATAAACTTTACTTCCTTCTGCAACAGCTTAGTCAAAGGAGAGGCGATAATGGAAAAGCCTTCCACAAATCTTCTGTAGTATCCTGCTAAGCCCAAGAAACTTCTTACCTCTGTCGGACTTTTGGGAGGTTTCCATTCAACAACTGCTTGCATTTTACTAGGATCCACTTTCACACCTTCAGTTGATACAACATGTCCTAGAAAAGATACTTCATCAAGCCAAAATTCACACTTAGAAAGTTTAGCATAAAGTTCTTCCTCCTTCAAAATTTTCAAAATAATTCGGAGGTGTTTATCATGGTCTTCACTACTTCTGGAAAATATTAAAATATCATCTATAAAAACAACCACAAACTGATCAAGATAATGCTTGAATACTCGATTCATTAGTTCCATGAATACCGCAGGAGCATTTGTCAATCCAACTGTCATCACCAAAAATTCATAATGACCATATCGAGTTCTAAAAGCAGTTTTAAGAATATCTTTCTCTCCAACACGCAGTTCATGATATCCAGACCTTAAATCAATTTTTTAGAATACTCTAGCACCTTTAAGTTGGTCAAACAAATCATCAATTCTTGGTAGTGGATATCTATTCTTGATTGTTATTCTGCTCAATTGTCTATAGTCAATACAAAGCCTAAGAGTGCCATCTTTCTTCTTTACGAATAAAATAGGGGCTCCCCAGGGAGAAACACTAGGACGAATAAAACCTCTCTTAAGAAGTTCTTGCAGTTGAGATTTCAATTCTCTTAATTATGTTGGAGCCATTCTATAAGGAGTGATAGAAATAGGGGTAGATCCAGGAATAAGCTCGATTGGAACTTCAGCCTCTCTTTCCGGGGGCAATCCTGGATGGTTTTCTGGAAATACTTCTCGAAAATCACATACAGTAGGTATGTCTTTGATACAAGAACTCTTCAATTGTGTATCAACTATGTGAGCAAGGTATGCCCTACAACCTTGATTTATCAACTTTCTTGCAAGAAATAATACTAGATGTCACTGATCTTTCACCTTGTACAATGATGTGTGAAAAGGTAGGATCTTTAAAAGTCACATGCTTAGACCTACAATCTACAACTCTATGATATTTATAAAGCCAATCCATCCCGATAATAACATCAAAATCCTTGAAGGGCATTTCAATCAAATCAGCATGGAAGACTAGGTTTTGAATCACGAAGGGACAATCCTGGTAAACTCGATTACACACAACTTGATAACCCAAAGGACTTTCAACCAGCACATCATAATTAAGACTCACAGATTTCACATTTCCAGGAAGAACCAGCGATGAACAAATATAGGAATGTGTGGAACCAGGATCAAATAATGTAAACACACATAAGCCAAATAAGTGAAATTTACCAACAACCACGTCTTGTCCATCTTGATCATCCCTCTGCCTGATAGCATCAGCAAGTGCAGTAGCCCTTTGCCCACTGGCTTGATTAGCTCTACTTGTACCTGCTGCCTAGGTGTTTTTAGGTCTTGCACCAATATTAGTTTGAGGAGGATTGACAGAAGGCTTATGAATTGAGCCTACAGTTCTCAATGATGGAGCATAAGGACAATCCTTCACTTTATGATCAAAGCTCTCACAATTGAAACATGCACCAGAAGGTCTCCTGCAAGTACCATAATGATTCTTTCCACATTGTGGACAAGTGGGAACACGAGGCTTGCCTTGGCCGTAATTTGGAGTGCTAGTTGTAGAAAATTCGAATCTGTTTTTCCTTTGTTAAGGTGGCCTGTTATCACTGCCAGCCTTAGAATTATCAAACCTTCCCCTTTTGGATGGACCCCCAAAATCTGGTCTAGGCTTTCAAAATCTGTTTTCATTTCTACTAGTTTCTTCTTTATCAAGTCGTTCCCAAGTAGAAGCAGCAGACACTAACTTACAAAATTTCTCATGTTGCAGGATCGCCATATTCTTCCTAATGGAATTATTTAAACCGTCTTCAAATTTCCTGCACTTGTCTTTTTCCTCTTTAACAATACCACCAGCATAGCGAGAGAGCCTTAGAAACTTCTGTCTATATTCAGCAATAGACATGCCTCGTTGCCTTAGATTCAAAAACTCATTTTTCTTTGCATCACAATAAGCAGGTGGAACATACTTCATACGAAATTCCTTAAGAAAATCATCCCAAGTAAGAATAGGAGGTTTTACCTTGGCATTCAGAACACTTACCCACCAATCATAAGCATCCTTTTGTAATAATGAAATAGCATACTTAAATTCTGCAACATTTGAACACTTTAACTGCTCAAGTACCCTCTCCATGCGATCAAGCCATTTTTCAGCATCAGTGGGATCAACAGTGCCTTCAAACTCCACTCTACCTATTTTCCTCATTTTCTCAAAGTTAATCATGTGGGGATCATGCATCGATTAAGCCATGTCGTGGAAGAATTCAGCCATTTGATGAAAATGAGGATTCATCGTCTGAGTACCATGACTCATGTGAGGATGTGGACCAGCTCTTACACCCTGATGATTTCCCACTTCAAAACCACTAGTGTGGGGAACATACTGATTCGAGATATGCTCTCCAACCCCTTCCAGTGCACGAGGTTAGGAAACAGAGGCACCTGAATCTTCACGAGCAGCTTCCATAGGACGGTCAAAAGAAGTGGCCATAACTTAATTCCTTCGAAAGGAAAGATCACATTGCATTAGGGACATGTACATGATGCACATGCACTCTACATGTGACAAAATATTATAAACCATGAACAAATAATCCAAATAGAACTTTTTCGAAAGCGAACAAGTATACAAGTAATTCACAGCAAAAGTCCTAGAACAACAAACCTAGACTCTGATACCAACACTTGTAGCGACCCTTTCAAATCGGTAACCCTACTTCAACAAGAAATCTAATTAAAATACTCGCGACATTCAAAACCAATTAATGAGGCATACTTATCAGGACCCGGGAGCACCCCATAGTCCTAACCGGCGTACTCGACCTCGACGAGGTCTAATACAAGCCTCTTAGAATTCATTCATCGCATAGACACTAAAACCATAAGGATTTAAAAACTTTCTTTACCAAGAAAACATTTCATAAAAAAAAATAGCAAACGAAAGACTTTCTAGACTTTATACGTGATGTCTCAAAACCATCTAATACTTTAGAGTACAAAATTCGGTACTAATCCCATACACAACTTAAATAATACTAAAAAGACATAAAAGAACATATTGGGTATTATCCTCGAATCTATAAGGACTCACCAAGTCTTCATCTTCAACACTTAGAAACCTATCAAATTGCCATGACATGTCATCATCTCCAAATCCCTACACTTTAGTCCAAATAGGGAAAGAAATGGGTTAGAACAATTAAGTACTAAGAATGGAGGCCATGCAAAAACATGCCAAAAAGGACATTTTCAAGGAAGTAAATGCTTTCATATCATTTGATAAAACCTTTCCTTTACAAGTATAAGAGACATAATACAAGTCAACATTAACATATAAGACCATAGCCAACCATACATATACTCAAGATATGTCCATATACAACCCATGCTTAACTTTAAAAGAACACATGTCATTTCATTACCATAGGACCTCTACCTAATATAACCTGAAGAGACACTTGAGTGAGACAAGAAGTGACCGCCTATACAACTTCTTCAAGCACACTTAAGTGTTCCCCAAGATTACCTTAGATAAGGACATTTCGTTTACAAAATAACATCAATAGACCAACATTCTTTAAGAAACCATTTTGGAGACATTCAAGCGCATAAAGGGACTTTCACATACTAGTCGTTAGACTTAGGGAACTCACTTTAGTGTCTTCAAAGCCTACTCGTGCCACAAGTAAATAGCATCCCATACTACTACCTACACGTTGTAGAACCTATCCAATAAATAGAGTGCACATCCCACATGATGGGAATAGGCATAACAGACATAGAACATACTAGTTAGGTATGGAATCCGGAGTCTATCCTACTCCGTGGAGGTTGTTCTACTCGCCAAAGGTAGAACTAGTAAGCAACCCATGTAGGCCCATGGTTTAGGGGATGTCCAAGGAAGTTCTTTGTGCCCTAGTCTCATACTCAAGTAGGGTAACCATCCTAACCACATCCACTCGGTGCTAGCCTTATTTCCCATAGACTATTTCCATTCACATATGTACTAGAGAGGGTTCCTTTTCTAGTTCAACCAACTCATAGTATCTATTCGTAAGAAAGGCCCCATTTCTTAGTTATGGCCAATGAAGGTTCATAATGATAGCTCATTTGACTTTCTTAGAGAAGGATTATAATGTCGTTCCGGCTCCATCCATCTGTATGTCTATCATCTCACTCAAGAAGGGAACTTCGCACAAGGCCCACCCTTCAATGTTATACATTTACTTAGGAAAGCTAGACTTATGAAAAGGCACCATTTCTTAGTTCCAGCCCACATCACACATTCATGCATTCAAGACTTTCAGTAACAAGGAGAGACACTTTAGTCTACCAAACAAGTCACAACATTATTATCTAAGGATACTTCATAATCCAACACCATTTCATATATACATCATGAGAAATCATACTTTGAATCACATTGCTATACACTTTACATAGGATCATCACAACATCACATAAACTCATTCACATCAGGCCTTCACTTATAGCTTAACATAAAACTTTACATATAGCTTCAAATAGGACTTTATATATAGCCTCCTTTATATATAATAACACAACAATACAACGATACTCATAAAATTCCCTTCATGGCCACAATCGTAATTCCTAAGCAACAAGCAACACTTCCACCAAAGGTGGATCCAACCTAAGAAGAAATTATAGCAATATTACGAGATCAAGCCATCTTACCATTCTACAAAGCGATAACCAACATTACTCATTTCCCTACTAATTCAATATTATTCATAAAATAGGTCAACTTACCATCCTTTCCAAGCCCCAATCACCATCCTTAATTCTCCATAATATCACAATAGAATAACATAGATAATAGTAGAATTTAGCTATACAATACAAGCTAAACATAATCCAATAATCAACATACAGACCGATTCACTATTTGCCAATTCAAGGCTCAAATATCATATCCTTCAATTCAACATCAATTCTTCACAATTCAACATATATAATATCATATATGAATAGCCCATACCCACAAAGTTAAACTTAAAAGTGTTCACTAAACCCATCTAAACTTGTCCTTTTGGATAGTGCTTCACTATTTCGGACATAACTTTTAACTCCAAGGTCGAAATTGGATAAACTCGGTGGCGTTGGTAAGAGGACTCAGAGACCTTTAATTGGATAGGTAAAGGTCCACCTAATTCATTTTGACCTAAAAGATATGACCATTTAAAGTTGACCCTTACAACTCACTAGTTCAAATGACTAGTTTCCAGATATCACCGTCATTTCTCATCATTTCATCAAGTTCTCAACTCCAAACTCACATGTGAGGCTCTAGTTTCACTAGTTCGTTTTTAGGGTAGGTACATTATCCCCCAATTGGGAACATTCGTCCTCAAATGACACATTAAACACATAAGGGGTAATGAGTCAAATAAACAGCCCATCAACATGCATTTAACATCAATACAAATGCATAAATATAGGAGGAAACATCAACTCCACATAGAAAGTCCCACACAACATCATCCAATTCAAGAAAGTAGGCACAACATCTACTAACTCCTTATGCATCATCTTTACCTTTTCTCATTTCTCATTTCATTTCATTGGAGGTACTTCCTTCTCCAAATCATATAATGCTCATCATAACATCTAAGGACAAAATATGCAATTTTCTCATTAAAGCACATCATGCAACTTTATCCAAAACTCAAGTAAGCATGCTCACATTATCACCTCATAAAGCAAATAGACAACTTATGCTAAATGCACATTATTCAAGTTTCTCATGGAAGCACTTTAGGAACCATCATCAAAACACTTTTAAACATGCTCATAAGTCAACTCAAGCAAGATTTAGGCAAATCATTATAGATGCACATCAACACGTGGACACATAAATTTATGAAAACTGATTTTCTCATTTAACAAGAATTCATTTAAAACATGCATGACATAACGAACCCATGGAAAACACTTTTTCACATAAGACTCCAAAACATAATCCAAGCTTCTAGGAACTCTTTGTTTTAGGCTTGAGTAAGCACATATAGAAGTAGGTAACGATATCAACACTTCTCAACAACTTCACTACTCAACATACCATCAATCTTACCAAAACCATTCTTACCCAACTCTTTAATTCACTAAACCACTTGTAATGAAAACATCCTTCAAGATTAACTCATAAACATCAACCACACTTAAAGAACTTATCATCTAACCACATATTTCCCCCCACTTAGGAGAAACTCTTACTAGTTCTTTCAAATTCACCTCCTTCCATCCTATGGTCGGATCAAAACAACACTAGGCTTTTATACTCATTACACCGAGCATTTCTAAATCACCACACATTTCACAAATATCTTCAACAAATCACCAAACTTCCTCATCACTAAGCCGGATACCACCAACAACACGCATAACCAAAGGAATCCCATTCATACTAAAGTCATCACCAAAATCTTTCACCAGACACCTACTAAGCCACCAAGTCATAGTTGGCATCACAACCAACATTCTCTCTCCCTCAACCCTTGCAACATTATAACTTCTTCAAAGGTTACAGCCAAATGACCATCACGTACGGAACAAGGGAAGACATTATAGAGAGAAACTCCATGGCAAGACCAAAAGAATGAAGAAGTGAAACTTTGTTTGCACCCAATAGCCTCCTATTCATAATATGGCGCGCTTCACTATATGAACAAGACTCTACTGGATGTGGTTTTGAGACAACCTAAGACCATCCTAGAAACTTATGCTCTGATACCAAGTTTGTCACAACTCGGGAGCTCCCCCTAGTCGTAATCGGCGTACTCGACCTCAAAGAGGTCTAATACAAGTCTCTTAACATTCATTCATCGGATAGACACTAAAACCATAAGGATTTAAAAACTTTCTTTACCAAGAAAATATTTCATAAAAAAAAATAGCAAACGGAAGACTTTCTAGACTTTATGCGTGATATCTCAAAACCATCTAATACTTTAGAGTACAAAATTCGGAACTAATCCCATACACAACTTAAACAATACTAAAAAGAGATAAAAAAACATATTGGGTATTGTCCTCGAATCTATGAGGATTCACCAAGTCTTCATCTTAAACACATCTTCATCTTCAACACTTAGAAACCTATCAAGTAGCCATGACATGTCATCATCTCCAAATCCCTACACTTTAGTCCAAAAAGGGAAAGAAATGGGTTAGCACAATGAAGTACTAAGTATGAACACCATGCAAAAATATGCCAAAAAGGTCATTTTCAAGGAAATAAATGCTTTCATATCATTTGATAAAACCTTTCCTCTACAAGTATAAAAGACATAATACAAGTCAACATTAACATATAAAACCATATCCAACCATACGTATACTCAACATATGTCCATATACAACCCATGCTTAACTTTAAAAGAACACATGTCATTTCATTTCCATAGGACCTCTACCTAATATAAACTTAAGACACACTTGAGTGAGACAAGAAGTGACCGCCCATGAAACTTCTTCAAGCACACTTAAGTGTTCCCCAAGATTACCTTAGATAAGGACATTTCCTTTACAACAAAACATCAATAGACCAACATTCTTTAAGAAACCATTTTGGAGACATTCAAGCACATAAGGGGACTTTCATATAATAGTCGTTAGACTTAGGAAACTCACTTTAGTATCTTCAAAGCCAACTCGTGCCATGTGTAGATAGCAGCCGATAATACTACGTACATGTTGTAGAACATATCCAATAACTAGAGTGCACATCCCACATGATGGGAATAGGCATAACCGACATAGACTATACTAGCTAGGTATGGAATCCGTAGTTTATTCTACTCCGTCAAGGTTGTTCTACTCATCAAAGGTAGAACTAGTAAGCAACCCATGTAGGCACATGGTTTAGGGGATGTCCAAGGAAGTTCATTGTGCCCTAGTCTTATACTCAAGTAGGGCCACCATCCTAACCACACCCACTCGGTGCTAGCCTTATTTCCCATACAGTGGCTTCATTAACATTTGTACTAGAGAGGGTTCCTTTTCTAGTTCAACCAACTCATAGTATCTCTTCCCATGAAAGGTCCCATTTCTTAGTTATAGCCTATCAAGGTTCATAAGGATAGCTCATTTGACTTTCTTAGATAAGGATTATCAAGCCGTTCTAGCTCTATCCATCTCTAAGTCTATCATCTTACTCAAGAAGGGAACTTCGCCCAAGGCCCACCCTTTAAGGTTATGCATTTACTTAAGAAAGCTAGACTTATGAAAGGGCACCATTTCTTCGTTCTGCCGATTCAAGTCTTGGCCTGTAATTCCTCTTTTAGCATTTATAGAAAGGGCACCATTTCTTAGTTCTAGCCCACTTCACACATTCATGCATTCAAGACTTGGAGTAACAAAGAGAGACACTTTAGTCTAACAACCAAGTCACAACATTATCATCTAAGGATATTTCATAATCCAACATCATTTCATATATACATCATGAGAAATCAAACTTTGAATCACAATGATATACACTTTATATAAGATCATCACAAGATCACATAAGCTCATTCACATCATGCCTACACATATAGGTTCACATAAAACTTTACATATATTCTCAAATAGGACTTTACATATAGGCTCATTTATATATAATGACACAACAATACAACAATACTCATACAATTCCTTTCATGGCCACAATCATAATTCCAAAGCAACAAGCAACACTTCCACCAAAGGTGGATCCAACCTAAGAAGCAATTATAGCAATATTAAGAGATCAAGCCATCTTACCATTCTCCAAAGCCATAACCAACATTACTCATTTCCGTACTAATTCAACATTATTTATAAAATAGGTCAACTTACCATCCTTTCCAAGCCACAATCACCATCCTTGATTCTCCATAATATCACAATAGAATAACATAGATAATAGTAGAATTTAGCTATACAATACAAGCTAAACATAATCCAATAATCAACATATGGACCAATTCACTATTTGCCCATTCAAAGCTCAAACCTCATATCCTTCAATTCAACATCAATTCTTCACAATTCAACATATATAATACCATATATGAACATCCCATACCATAATAAACACAATTCTATAATCATCTACTCAAAATCAATACACCCACTTCATGGTGAAATTTAGAGAATTTGAGAAAAACACGGTTTCATGTGGATTTCTTTCAAAAACCATTAATATTCATTAAGAACAATATAAATCATCATTTATAACCTTTTTTATATAAGAACCCATGCTAGAATCGAAATTTGAACTTTCGGATTTTTAAAGAACTTTGAAAATACTTTGAATTAGCTCTTTGATTGAAAAAGGAATCAAAGATAAAGAGTCCCCATACCTTAACTAAGAATCCCCAAGCAATTTGAGAAAGAACCACCTTAAAATCGTCAAACCCTAGTGCCTAGTTCTTGACCTTCTTTAATGGAGGATTGTAGAGAAAGATATTTGAGAGGAGGTTGGTTTTCTTTCTTTATTCTAATTGGAGTGACTTAAATGAAAGAATTTTGGTCAAAAAGGGGCTTTATAATTGCTAGGAAATGAACAGAATAATAGGAACTCAACTTGGGAAAAGAATTAACGACCCACATAGTTAGACTTAAAAGTTTTCACTAAGCCTGCCTAAACTTATCCTTTTGGACAGTGCATCAGTATTTCGGGCATAGCTTTTTACTCCAATGTAGGAATTGGGCAAACTCGGTGGGTTGGATAGAGGCCTCAAAGACCTTTAATTGGATAGGTAAAGGTCCACCTAATTCATTTTGACCTAAAAGTTATGACCATTTAAAGTTGACCCTTACAACTCACTAGTTCAAATGACTAGTTTCCGGACGTCACGGTCATTTCTCATCATTTCATCAAGTTCTCAACTCCAAACTCACATGTGAGGCTCTAGTTTCACTAGTTCGGTTTTAGGGTCGGTACATTATCCCCCAATTGGGAACATTCGTCCTCGAATGACACATTAAACATATAAGGGTAATGAGTCAAATAAACAGCCTATCAACATGCATTCAACATCAATACAAATGCNCACAACATCTACTAACTCCTTATGCAGCATCTTTACCTTTTCTCATTTCTCATTTCATTTCATTGGAGGTACTTCCTTCTCCAAATCATATCATGCTCATCATAACATCTAAGGACAAAATATGCAATTTTCTCATTAAAGCACATCATGCAACTTCATCCAAAACTCAAGTAAGCATGCTCACATTATCACCTCATAGAGCAAATAGACAACTTATGCTAAATGCACATTATTCAAGTTTCTCATGGAAGCACGGCACCATCATCAAAACACTTTTAAACATGCTCATAAGTCAACTCAAGCAACATTTAGGCAAATCATTATAGATGCACATCAACATGAGGAACATAAATCTATGAAAACTGATTTTCTCATTTAACAAGAATTCATTTAAAATATGCATGACATAACGAACCCATGGAGAACACTTTTTCCCATAAGACTCCAAAACATAATCCAAGCTTCTAGGAACTCTTTGTTTTAGGCTTGAGTAAACACATATAGAAGAAGGTAAGGATATCAACACTTCTCAACAACTTCACTACTCAACATACCATCAATCTTACCAAAACCATTCTTACCCAACTTTTTAATTCACTAAACCACTTGTAATGAAAACATCCTTCAAGCCTAACTCATAAACATCAACCACACTTAAAGACCTTATCATCTAACCACATATTTCCCCCCCACTTAGGAGAAACTCTTACTAGTTCTTTCAATTTCACCTCCTTCCATCCTAAGGTCGGATCAAAACAACACTAGGCTTTTATACTCATTACACCGAGCATTTCTAAATCACCACACATTTCACAAATATCTTCAACACATCACAAAACTTCCTCATCACTAAGCCGGTTACCACCAACAACACGCATAACCAAAGGAATCCCATTCATACTAAAGTCATCACCAAAATCTTTCACCACACACCTACTAAGCCACCAAGTCATAGTTGGCATCATAACCAACATTCTATCTCCCTCAACCCTTGCAACATTATAACTTCTTCAAAGGTTACAGCCAAATGACCATCACATTCCGAACAAGGGAAAACATTATAGAGAGAAACTCCATGGCAAGACCAAAAGAATGAAGAAGTGAAACTTTGTTCGCACCCAATAGCCTCCTATTCATAATGTGGCGCGCTTCAAATTATGAATAAGACTCTACTGGATGTGGTTTTGAGACAACCTAAGAACATCCCAGAAACTTATGCTCTGATACCAAATTTGTCACAACCCGGGAGCTCCCCCTAGTGGTAATCAACGTACTCGACCTCAAAGAGGTCTAATACGAGCCTCTTAACATTCATTCATTGGATAGACACTAAAACCATAAGGAATTAAAAACTTTCTTTACCAAGAAAACATTTCATAAAAAAAATAGCAAACGGAAGACTTTCTAGACTTTATTCGTGATATCTCAAAACCATCTAATACTTTAGAGTACAAAATTTGGAACTAATCCCATACACAACTTAAACAATACTAAAAAGAGATAAAAGAACATATTGGGTATTGTCCTCGAATCTATGAGGATTCACCAAGTCTTCATCTTCAACACTTCTTCATCTTAAACACTTAGAAACCTATCAAATAGCCATGACATGTCATCATCTCCAAATCACTACACTTTAGTCCAAAAAGGGAAAGAAAGGGGTTAGCACAATAAAGTACTAAGTATGGAGACCATGCAAAAACATGCCAAAAAGGACATTTCCAAGGAAATAAATGCTTTCATACCATTTCATAAAACATTTCCTTTACAAGTATAAGAGACATAATACAAGTCAACATTAACATATAAGACCATATCCAACCATACGTATACTCAACATATGTCCATATACAACCCATGCTTAACTTTAAAAGAACACATGTCATTTTATTTCCATAGGACCTCTACCTAATATAACCTTAAGACACACTTGAATGAGACAAGAAGTGACCGCCAACAAAACCTCTTCAAGCACACTTAAGTGTTCCCCAAGATTACCTTAGATAAGGACATTTCCTTTACAACATAACATCAATAGACCAACATTCTTTAAGAAATCATTTTGGAGACATTCAAGCACATAAGGGGACTTTCATATAATAGTCGTTAGACTTAGGAAACTCACTTTAGTATGTTCAAAGCCAACTCGTGCCATGTGTAGATAGCAGCCGATAATACTACTTACACGTTATAGAACATATCCAATAACTAGAGTGCACATCCCACATGATGGGAATAGGCATAACCGACATAGACCATACTAGCTAGGTATGGAATTCGGAGTCTATTCTACTCCGTCGAGGTTGTTCTACTCATCAAAGCTAGAACTGGTAAGCAACCCATGTAGGCACATGGTTTAGGGGATGTCCAAGGAAGTTCATTGTGCCCTAGTCTTATACTCAAGTAGGGCCACCATCCTAACCACATCCACTTGTTGCTAGCCTTATTTCCCATACAGTGGTTTCATTAACATTTGTACTAGAGAGGGTTCCTTTTCTAGTTCAACCAACTCATAGTATCCCTTCCCAAGAAAGGTCCCATTTCTTAGTTATGGCCAATCAAGGTTCATAAGGATAGCTCATTTGACTTTCTTAGATAAGGATTATCAACTTGTTCCAGCTCCATCCATCTCTAAGTCTATCATCTCACTCAAGAAGGGAACTTCGCCCAAGGCCCACACTTCAAGGTTATACATTTACTTAGGAAAGCTAGACTTATGAAAGGGCACCATTTCTTCGTTCTGCCGATTCAAGTCTTGGCCTGGAATTCTACTTTTAGCATTTATAGAAAGGGCACTATTTCTTAGTTCTAACCCACTTCACATATTCATGCATTCAAGACTTGAAGTAACAAAGAGAGACACTTTAGTCTAACAACCAAGTCACAAAATTATCATCTAACGATACTTCATAATCCAACATCATTTCATATATACATCATGAGAAATCATACTTTGAATCACAATGATATACACTTTACAGAGGATCATCACAAGATCACATAAACTCATTCACATCATACCTTCACTTATAGGTTCACATAAAACTTTACATATAGTCTCAAATAGGACTTGACATATAGCCTCATTTATATATAATATCAGAACAATACAACAATACTCATACAATGCCCTTCATGGCCACAACCGTAATTCCAAAGCAACAAGCAACACTTCCACCAAAGGTGGATCCAACCTAAGAAGAAATTATAGCAATATTACGAGATCAAGCCATCTTACCATTCTCCAAAGCCATAACCAACATTACTCATTTCCCTACTTATTCATCATTATTCATAAAATAGGTCAACTGACCATCCTTTCCAAGCCACAATCACCATCCTTAATTCTCCATAATATCACAATAGAATAACATAGATAATAGTAGAATTTAGATATACAATACAAGTTAAACATAATCCAATAATCAACATATGGACCGATTCACTATTTGCCCATTCAATGCTCAAATCTCATATCCTTCAAGTCAAGATCAATTCTTCACAATTCAACATATATAATACCATATATGAACAGCCCATACCATAATAAACACAATTCTATTATCATGTACTCAAAATCAATACACCCACTTTATGGTGAAATTTAGAGAATTTGAGAAAAACATGGGTTCATGTGGATTTCTTTCTAAAAACCATTAATAATCATTAAGAACAATATTAATCATTATTTAAAACCTTTTTTATACAAGAACCCATGCTAGAATCGAAATTTGGACTTTAGGGTTTTTAAAGAACTTTGAAAATACTTTGAATTAGCTCTTTGATTGAAAAAGGAATCAAAGATAAAGAGTCCCCATACCTTAACTAAGAATCCCCAAGCAATTTGAGAAAGAACCACCTTAAAATCGTCAAACCCTAGCGCCTAGTTCTTGACCTTCTTCAATGGAGGATTGTAGAGAAAGATATTTGAGAGGAGGTGGGTTTTCTTTCTTTATTCTAATTGGAGTGACTTAAATGAAAGAATTTTGGTCAAAAAGGGGCTTTATAATTGCTAGGAAAGGAAAAGAATAATAGGAACTCAACTTGGGAAAAGAATTACGGACCCACAAAGTTAGACTTAAAAGTTTTCACTAAGCCAGTCTAAACTCATCCTTTTGGACAATGCATCAATATTTCGGGCATAGCTTTTTACTCCAATGTAGGAATTGGACAAACTCGGTGGCGTTGGAAAGAGGACTCAGAGACCTTTAATTTGATAGGTAAAGGTCCACCTAATTCATTTTGACCTACAAGATATGACCATTTAAAGTTGACCCTTACAACTCACTAGTTGAAATGACTAGTTTCCAGACGTCACGGTCATTTCTCATCATTTCATCAGGTTCTCAACTCCAAAATCACATGTGAGGCTATAGTTTCACTAGTTCATTTTTAGGGACGTTACATTATCCCCCACGTGGGAACATTATTCCTCGAATGACACTTTAAACACATAAGGGGTATCAACTCAAGTAAACAACGTATCAACATGTATTCAACATCAACACAAATGCATATATATAGGAGGAAACATCAACTCCACATAGAAAGTCTCAAACAACTTCATCCAATTCAAGAAAGTAGGCACAACATCTACTAACTCCTTATGCATCATCTTTACCTTCTCTCATTTCTCATTTCATTTAATTGGAGGTACTTGCTTCTCCAAATCATCTCGTGCTCATCATAACATCAAAGGACACAATATGCAATTTTCTCATTAAAGGGCATGATGCAACTTTCTCCAAAACTCATGTAAGCATGCTCACATTATCATATCATAAAGCAAATAGACAACTTATGCTAAATGCACATTATGCAACTTACTCATGGAAGCACTTTAGGCAACCTCATCAAAACACTTTTAAACATTCTCATAAGTCAACTCAAGCAACATTTAGGTAAATCATTATAGATGCACATCAACATGAGGAACTTGAATTTATGAAAACTCATTTTCTTATTTAACAAGAATTCATTCCAAACATGAATGACATAAGGAAACCATGGAAAAATCTTTTTAACATAAGACTCCAAAACATAACCCAAGCTTTTAGGAACTCTTTCTTTTAGGCTTGAGTAAGCACATATAGAAGTAGGTAAGGATATCAACATTTCTCAACAACTTCACTACTCAACATACCATCAATCTTTCCAAAACCATTCTTACCCAACTCTTTAATTCACTAAACCTCTTGTAATGAAACCATCATTCAAGCCTAACTCATAAACATCAACCACACTTAAAGACCTTATTATCTAACCACATATCGCCCCCCCCCCCACACACTTAGGAGAAACCTTTACTAGTTCTTTCAAATTTACTTCCTGCCATCCTAAGGTCGGATCAAAACAACACTAGGCTTTTATACTCATTGCACCGAGCATTTCTAAATCACCACACATTTCACAAATTTCTTCAACACATATCAAAACCTCCTCATGACTAAGCCGGATACCACCAACAACACGCATAACCAAAGCAATCTCATTCATACTAAAGTCATCACCACAATCTTTCACCTCACACCTATTAAGTCACCAAGTCGTAGCTGGCATCACAGCCAACATTCTCTCTTCCTCAACCCTTACAACATTAAAACTTCCTCAAAGGTTACACCCAAATGACCATCAGATACGGAAAAAGAGAAGACATTATAGAGAGAAACTCCATGGCACGACTAAAAGAATGAAGATGTGAAAATTTCTTCGCACCCAATAGCCCCCTATTCATAATGTAGCGCGCTTCACATTATGAACAAGACTCTAGTAGATGTGGTTGTGAGACAACCTAAGACCATCCCGAAAACTTATTCTCTGATACCAATTTTGTCACGACCCCGGCAACACCACCTAGGCGTAACCGGCGTACTCAACCTCCAAGAGGTCTAATACAAGCATCTTAGCATTCATTCATTGCATAGACACTAAAACCATAAGGTGTTAAAAACTGTCTTTACCAAGAAATCATTTCATAAAAAATAAATAGCAAACGGAAGACTTTCTAGACTTTATCCGTGATGTCTCAGAACAATCTAATACTTTAGAGTTCAAAATTCGGGACTAATCCTATACACAACTTAAATAATACTAAAAAGACATAGAAGAACATATTGGGTATTGTCCTCGAATCTATGAGGACTCACCAAGTCTTCTTCTTCAACACTTAGAAACCTATCAAATAGCCATGACATATCATCATCTCCAAATCCCTACACTTTAGTCCAAAAATGGAAAGAAAGGGGTTAGCACAATTAAGTACTAAGCATGGAGAGAATGCAAAACCATGCCAAAAAGAACATTTTCAAGGAAGTAAATGCTTTCATGTCATTTGATAAAACCTTTCCTTTACAAATATAAGAGACATAATACAAGTCAACATTAACATATAAGACCATAAACAACAATACATATACTCAAGATATGTCCATATACAACCCATGCTTAACTTTAAAAGAACACATGTCATTTCATTACCATAGGACCTCTACCTAATATAACCTTAAGACACACTTGAGTGAGACAAGAAGTGACCACCCATACAACCTCTTCAAGCACACTAAAGTGTTCCCCAAGATTACCTTAGATAAGGACATTTCCTTTACAACATAACATCAGTAGACCAATATTATTTAAGAAACCATTTTGGAGACATTCAAGCACATAACGGGACTTGCATATAATAGTCGTAAAACTTAGGGAACTCACGTTAGTGTCTTCAAAGCCTACTCATGCCGTGTGTAAATAGCATCCCATACTACTATCTACACATTGTAGAACCTATCCAATAACCAGAGTGCACGTCCCACATAATGAGAATAGGCATAACCGACATAGACCATACTAGCTAGGTATGGAATCCGGAGTCTATCCTACTCCGTGGAGGTTGTTCTACTCGCCCAAGGTAGAACTAGTAAGCAATCAAAGTAGGCACATGGTTTAGGGGATGTCCAAGAAAGTTCATTGTGCCCTAGTCTCATATACTCAACTAGGGCCACCATCCTAACCACATCCACTCAGTGCTAGCCATATTTCCCATAGAGTATTTTCATTCACATATGTGCAAGAGACGGTTCATTTTCTAGTTCAACCAACTCATAGTATCTCTTCCCAAGAAAGGCCCCATTTCTTAGTTATGGCCAATCAAGGTTCATAAGGATAGCTCATTTGACTTTCTTTGATAAGGATTATCATGCCGTTCCAGCTCCATCCATCTCTAAGTCTATCATCTCACTGAAGAAGGGAACTTCGTCCAAGGCCCACCCTTTAAGGTTATATATTTACTTAGGAAAGCTAGACTTATGAAAGGGCACCACTTCTTGGTTCTGCTGATTCCTTTAGCACTTACAGAAAGGGCACAATTTCTTAGTTCTAGCCCACTTCACACAATCATGCATTCAAGACTTTAAGAAACAAGGAGAGACACTTTAGTCTACCAACCAAATCACAACATTATCATCTAAGGATACTTCAAAATCCAACATCATTTCATATATACATCATGAGAAATCATACTTTGAATCACAATGTTATACACTTTACATAGGATCATTACAAGATCACATAAAACTGAATCACATCATGCCTTCACATATAGCTTCACATAAAACTTTACATATAGCTACAAATAGGACTTTACATATAGCCTCATTTATATATAATAACACAACAATACAACAACACTCATATAATGCCCTTCATAGCCACAATCATAATTTCAAAGCAACAAGTAACACTTCCACCAAAGGTGGATCCAACCTAAGAAGCAATTATAACAATATTAGGACATCAAGCCATGTTACCATTCTCCAAAGCCATAACCAACATTACTCATTTCCCTACTAATTCAATATTATTCATAAAATAGGTCAACTGACCATCCTTTCCAAGCCACAATCACCATCCTGAATTCTCCATAATATCACAATAGAATATAATAGATAATAGTAGAATTTAGCTATACAATACAAGCTAAGCATAATCCAATAATCAACATATGGACCGATTCACTATTTGCCCATTCAAGGCTCAAATCTCATATCCTTCAATTCAACATCAATTCTTCACAATTCAACATATATAATACCATATATGAACAGCCCATACCATAATAAACACAATTCTATAATCATCTACTCAAAATCAATACACCCACTTTATGGTGGAATTTAGAGAATTTGAGAAAAACATGGGTTCATGGGGATTTCTTTCTAAAAACCATTAATAATCATTAATAACAATATAAATCATCATTTAAAACCTTTTTTATGCAAAAACCCATGCTAAAATCGAAATTTGGACTTTAGGATTTTTGAAGAACTTTGAAAATACTTTGAATTAGTTCTTTGATTGAAAAAGTAATCAAAGATAAAGAGTACCCATACTTAACTAAGAATCCCCAAGCAATTTGAGAAAGAACCACCTTAAAATCGTCAAACCCTAGCTCCTAGTTCTTGACCTTCTTCAATAGAGGATTGTAGAGAAAGATATTTGAGAGGAGGTGGGTTTCTTTCTTTATTCTAACTGGAGTGACTTAAGTGAAAGAATATTTGTCAAAAAGGGGCTTTATAATTGCTAGGAAAGGCAAAGAATAATAGGAGCTCAACTTGGGAAAAGAATTAAGGACCCACAAAGTTAAACTTAAATATGTTCACTAAGCCCGTCTAAACTCGTCCTTTTGGACAGTGCTTCACTATTTCGGACATAACTTTTTACTTCAAGGTAGGAATTGAGCAAACTCGGTGGCGTTGGAAAGAGGACTCAGAGACCTTTTATTGGATATGTGAAGGCCCACCAAATTCATTTTGACCTAAAAGATATGACCATTTAAAGTTGACCCTTACAACTCACTAGTTCAAATTACAAGTTTCCGGATGTCACGGTCATTTCTCATCATTTCATCAACTTCTCAACTCCAAACTCACATCTGAGGCTCTAGTTTCACTAGTTCATTTTTAGGGTCGTTACATTATCCCCCACTTGGGAACATTCGTCCTCGAATGACACTTTAAACACATAATGGGTAACGACTCAAGTAAACAGCGCATCAAGATGCATTCAACATCAATACAAATGCATAAATATAGGAGGAAACATCAACTCCACATAGAAAATTCCACACAACTTCATCTAATTCAAGAAAGTAGGCACAACATCTACTAACTCCTTATGCATCATCTTTACCATTTCTCATTTCTCATTTCATTTCATTGGAGGTACTTCCTTCTCCAAATCATCTCATGCTCATCATAACATCAAAGGACACAATATGCAATTTTCTCATTAAAGAACATCATTCAACTTTCTCCAAAACTCAAGTAAGAATGCTCACATTATCACCTCATAAAGCAAATAGACAACTTATGTTAAATGCACATTATGCAACTTTCTCATGGAAGCACTTTAGGCAACATCATCAAAACTCTTTTAAGCATGCTCATAAGTCAACTCAGGCAACATTTAGGCAAATCATTATAGATGCACATCAACATGAGGAACATAAATTTATGAAAATTCAATTTCTCATTTAACAAGAATTCATTTAAACCATGCATGACATAAGGAAACCATGGAAAACTCTTTTTCACACAAGACTCCAAAACATAATCCAAGCTTCTAGGAACTCTTTGTTTTAGTCTTGAGTAAGCACATATAGAAGTATGTAAGGATATCAACACTTCTCAACAAATTCACTACTCAACATACCATCAATCTTACCGAAACCATTCTTACCCAACTCTTTAATTCACTAAACCTCTTGTAATGAAAACATCCTTCAAGCATAACTCATCAACATCAACCACACTTACAGACCTTATCATCTAACCACATATTCCCCCCCCCTAGGAGAAACTCTTACTAGTTCTTTCAAATTCACCTCCTTCCATCCTAAGGTCGTAACAAAACAACACTAGGCTTTTATACTCATTACACCGAGCATTTCTAAATCACCACACATTTCACAAATTTCTTCAACACATCACTAAACTTCCTCATGACTAAACGGGATACCACCAATAACACGCATAACCAAAGGAATCCCATTCATACTAAAGTCATCACCACAATCTTTCACCTCACACCTTCTAAGTCACTAAGTCATAGTTGGTATCACAACCAACATTCTCTCTCCCTCAATCCTTGCAACATTAAAACTTCCTCAAAGGTTACACCCAAATGACCATCACATACGGAAATAGGGAAGACATTATAGAGAGAAACTCCATGGCAGGACTAAAAGAATGAAGCAGTGAAACATTCTTCGCACCCAATAGCCTCCAATTCATAATGTGGCCCGCTTTACATTATGAACAAGACTCTAGTAGATGTGGTTTTGAGACAACTTAAGACCATCCTGGAAAATTATGCTCTGATACCAAGCTTGTCACGACCCGGGAGCACCCCCTAGTCGTAACCGACATACTCGACCTCGAAGAGGTCTAATACAAGTCTTTTAGCATTCATTCATCAGATAGATACTAAAACAATAAGGAATTAAAAACATTCTTTACCAAGAAAACATTTCATAAAAAAAAAAGTAGCAAACGATAGACTTTCTAGACTTTATACGTGATGTCTCAAAACCATCTAATACTTTAGAGTACAAAATTCGGGCCTAATCCCATACAGAACTTAAACAATACTAAAAAGACATAAAAGAACATATTGGGTATTGTCCTCGAATCTATGAGGACTCACCAAGTCTTCATCTTCAACACTTAGAAACCTATCAAATAGCCATGACATGTCATAATCTCCAAATCCCTACACTTTAGTCCAAAAAGGGAAAGAAAGAGGTTAGCACAATTAAGTACTAAGTATGGAGACCATGCAAAAACATGCCAAAAAGGACATTTTCAATGAAGTAAATGCTTTCATATCATTTCGTAAAACTTTTCCTTTACAAGTATAAGAGACATAATACAAGTCAACATTAACATATACACAACATATGTCCATATACAACTCATGCTTAACTATAAAAGAATACATGTCATTTCATTACCATAGGACCTCTACCTAATATAACCTGAAGAGACACTTGAGTGAGACAAGAACTGACGGCCTATACAACCTCTTCAAGCACACTTAAGTGTTCCCCAAGATTACCTTAGATAAGGACATTTCCTTTACAAAATAACATCAATAGACCAACATTCTTTAAGAAACCATTTTGGAGACATTCAAGCCCATAAGGGGACTTTCACATAATAGTCGTTAGACTAAGGGAACTCACTTTAGTGTCTTCAAAGCCTACTCGTGTCATGTGTAAATAGCATCCCATACTACTACCTACACGTTGTAGAACCTATCCAATAACTAGAGTGCACATCCCACATGATGGGAATAGGCATAACAGACATAGACCATACTAGTTAGGTATGGAATCCTGAGTCTATCCTACTCCGTGGAGGTTGTTCTACTCCCCAAAGGTAGAACTAGTAAGCAACCCATGTAGGCACATGGTTTAGGGGATGTCCAAGGAAGTTCATTGTGCCCTAGTCTCATACTCAAGTAGGGCCACCATCCTAACCACATCCACTCGCTGCTAGCTTTATTTCCCATAGAGTATTTTCATTCATATATGTACTAAAGAGGGTTCCTTTTCTAGTTCAACCAACTCACAGTATCTCTTCCCATGAAAGGCCACATTTCTTAGTTATGGCCAATCAAGGTTCATAAGGATAGCTCATATGACTTTCTTAGATAAAGATTATCATGTCGTTCCAGCTCCATCCATCTTTAAGTCTATCATCTCACTCAAGAAGGGAACTTCGCCCAAGGCCCACCCTTCAAGGTTATACATTTACTTAGGAAAGCTAGACTTATGAAAGGGCACCATTTCTTAGTTCTGCCGATTCAAGTCTTGGCCTAGAATTCCTCTTTTAGCATTTATAGAAAGGGCACCATTTCTTAGTTCTAGCCTACTTCACACATTCATGCATTGCAGACATTAAGTAACAAAGAGAGACACTTTAGTATACCAACCAAGTCACAACATTATCATCTAAGGATACTTCATAATCCAACATCATTTCATATATACATCATGAGAAATCATACTTTGAATCACAATGCTATACACTTTACATAGGATTATCACCAGATCACATAAACTCATTCACATCATGCCTTCACATATAGGTTCACATAAACCTTTACATATAGCTTCAAATAGGACTTTACATATAGCCTCATTTATATATAATAACACAACAATACAACAATACTATTACAATGCCCTTCATGGCCACAATCATAATTTCAAAGGAACAAGCAACACTTCCACCAAGGGTGGATCCAACCTAAGAAGCAATTATAGCAATATTAAGAGATCAAGTCATCTTACCAATCTCCAAAGCCATAACCAACATTACTCATTTCCCTACTAATTCAACATTATTCATAGGTCAACTTACCATCCTTTCCAAGCCACAATCACCATCCTTAATTCTCCATAACATCACAATACAATAACATAGTTAATAGTAGAATTTAGCTATACAATGCAAGCTAAACATAATCCAATTATCAACATATGGACCGATTCACTATTTGCCCATTCAAGGCTCAAATCTCATATCCTTCAATTCAACATCAATTCTTCACAATTCAACATATATAATACCATACATGAACAACCCATACCATAATAAACACAATTCTATAATCATCTACTCAAAATCAATACACCCACTTTATGGTGAAATTTAGAGAATTTGAGAAAAACATGGCTGCATGGGATTTCTTTCGAAAAACCACTAATAATTATTAATAACAATATAAATCATCATTTAATACCTTTTTTATGCAAGAGCCCATGCTAGAATCGAAACTCCAAACTCACATGTGAGGCTCTAGTTTCACCATCCCCCGACACCACATGACCTAGGAAGGCAACCTCCCTTAACCAAAATTCACACTTTTCATACTTGGCATACAACTTCTCCTCTCTCAATCTTTGCAACACAACCCTCAAGTGACCCATATGTTCTTCCTAACTATGCGAATTGATTAAAATATCATCAATGAAGACCACAACAAAGGAATCAAGGTAGGGTTTAAAGACCCTATTCATTAGGTCCATGAAGATAGCCGGTGCATTGGTCAACCCAAAGGACATGACCACAAATTCATAATGCCCATACCTAGTTTGGAAGGCTGTCTTGGGAATGTCACACTCCCTCACCTTCACTTTATGATACCCGGACCGAAGATCAATCTTAGAGAAATGGCTAGCCCCTTGCAATTGGTCGAACAAGTCATCAATCCTAGGAA